>NC_133324.1:600389271-600689271 GCF_042186555.1 Aquarana catesbeiana
CTCATCCAAACTGCTTTTTTGATTCTGAGATAACTCAGGTAAGGTTATTTTTGAGAAGAAGGATTCAGCCTCTGTAGGATTAAATTCATTGTTTGTCTTGTATAAAGTTGCGAGATGTGAGTGAAATTTATGGACTATTTTAACTGGATTACAAGTGTAAACATTTTTTGATAATTTCAAACATATTGGTTTGAAAGATTTGTTAGTTGAATTTAATGCCCGAGCCAAATATGTACCTGGTTTGTTTGTATTCATGTAGAAATTGTGTTTGGAGCGTTTGAGGGATTTATCAACTGACTCAGTGAGAAATAGATCGTATTCCAATCTAGATTTTTCCAGATGAGATTTTGTACTCTGAGATGGATTATCTTGAAATGATATGTAGGCTGCATTAAAATTGAGTTCTAGTTTTTTTGCTAGATTTTTGCGTTCCCGTTTAAATAGTGCCATTTGTCTTTGTATTGTACCACGCAAGACAGGCTTATGAGCTTCCCACAGTGTTATTGGGGAGATGTCTGTTGTATTATTAATTGATATGTATTCCTTTAAAGCTTGTTCAATGGCCATCTGATGTAGTGGGTGTTTGAGCATTATGTCCGGTAAGTACCACGTTGGGTCATGCGCTTTTGGTATGGCTGAGGCTATAGTAGTGTATACTGCATTATGGTCAGACCACGGAATCGGAATTATATCTGATGCAATAATTTCTGGTATCATTCCTATTGTTAGAAAAATATGATCTATTCTGGTGAAGGTTTGATGAGGGTGCGAGAAATAAGTGAATTTCTTTTTCATTGGGTTACTTTCTCTCCATGAATCTACCAGATTGTATTTGGAAAGAAGTTGAGAAAAAGGTAATCTAGAGGTTATTTTGGATGGTGTAAAAGGTGATTTATCTAGAAATGGGAGGAGGACCTGGTTCGAATCCCCACACATTATCACTGTTCCTATTTTGTGTGTATTAATCACTTGTAATATATGTGAGAGGAATGGTGTAGGTTGTTTGTTAGGAGCGTAGTAGGAAATCACAGTGATTGCTGTATCCATTATATAACCCATGAGTATCAGGTAGCTACCTTCTGGGTCTTTAATTTCTGATGATAAGGTGAATGGTGTGGATCGGTGAAATGCAATTAGAGTTCCCCTTTGCTTGGTACAGGCAGAAGCCGTGTAAATTTGTTGATAAAAAGGAGAAATATATTTTGGAGTAGAATCTTTGGTGAAGTGTGTTTCTTGGAGGCATACTATGTGAGCCTTCTTGTTATGGAAAGTACGGAAAGCTTTGGTCCTTTTTTGAGGGACATTTATTCCCTGAACATTCAGGGAAAGTATATTCAGTGGTGCCATGGCAATAGATCAAATAGTTTTGACTTACTTTTTGTTATGCAGAGCTGACTGCGCAGATCAACCTGTGTGGACTGAAGAGATGAATAGATAGAAAAGAAACCAGTGAATTCTGGAGTAAAGAGTAAACAAAAAACATATGAGATTAGATGATACATTGTATAAATTATTTTTTGCAAGTAATCACAATTTACCCGTGAAAGAGAATAAATATCTCTCTCAGGGGAATAAGTGCCTTCGTCACACTCCCACATAATATGGTTGGGAGAATGAGGAGGGCTAATGGGGGTACACGGATCTTCCGCTTACAGGAGAGAAGTGCTATGTCAAAAGACATTAAAATGATGTTTCAATAATTGGAGTGCAGAATATAGTTTTTGTTGAAATTATTTATTCCAGGGTGGTTGTATATGGTTAGTCTTGCCCTAGGCTAAATAATTCAGTTAGAAAGGTACTGTTAATAACTTTGGTATTGATGAAGATAGTTTGAATTATTTTGGGATTTTAACCCTTTTAGAGTAAACAATTACATATTTTATTCATACGTAACTGTTTAGATATGTTAGAATAAACAAAAACATAATTCTAGGAACTAGTTAGGTAATAATATATTTGTTTTAAGAAAAGAAAGAAAAAGCTTCCATTACTTCTGGATTATTGAACATATTTGTCCTAAAAAGTAATAAATCTATTGTTATTACCTGATAATATATAACTGAACAAGAATTTCCTTATTTCACTTATATATTCTAAGGCTATATGAATCAGAAGTAATAAGAAATATAACTGGAATGTAACATGATCCCACACAGTGTGTGACTATCAGAATGCAGTTACATTCAGTTATAAATATAGGTTTTTTTATAGAGAACCATCTCTTAGTATAATAAATGAAGAGATATCAGGAATTAGGATGTCAGTCCATTGAATCTTCTTGGTCCATGGATGATGTGGCATAACGGCCTCTTTTGTGAGAATGATGATTCCCATTTTGTTCTGAAATTTTCTGGGTGCTGCCTGAAGGTGAAGATGATGCCATTCTTCTGCGTGTGGGAGTGTTGCTGCTTGTGGGTTCTGTCAGATTTAATTTTAAAAGGGTTTGTTGTAGTTCATCTGCTGATCTGCTTCTGTAAATTGTACCTTGGTAGTTAAATCTGACTGAAAAGGGGAAGCCCCATTGATACATAATGTTGTGGCGTTGCAGTTCCATTAGTTGGGGTTTCATGGATCGTCTTTTAGTAATAGTAAGTTGGGATAGGTCAGCAAAAATTTGATAATTGTGTCCTTGAAAATTAAGTTCCTTTTTTTCTCTTGCAGCAATTAGTATTTGTTCTTTCGTTCTGTAATAATGAAATTTTGTGATTATATCACGTGGGGGTCCATCTTTCTTTTTGGCTGTGAGGGCTCTGTGTACTCTGTCCAGTTCTAAACGTTCAATAGTGATATCTGGCTTTAGTTCTTGTAATAGAGCAGTAATAGTAGATTGCAGGTCTGTCACAGTTTCAGGTATTCCCCTTATGCGTAAGTTTGAACGTCTGGCTCTATTTTCGTAATCTTCGAGCTTAGTTTGAAGTATTTAATTCTCTTTATTTAATTGTTCCAATTCTGTTATATTTTCTTGGGTTGTAATTTCAATTTCATCCATTTTTATTTCTAAGGCTGCGGTTCGGGTTTCCCAGCTCTCTTATTTCTTTGGTTAGGCTTTTTGTTATTTGGTCTGAGGTTTGTTTTAAAGCCTTATGAAGCATCTTTTCAAATTGTAATAATATTACTGGGGATACTGAGGAGGCTTGTGGAGAAGTTTGTGAGAGGATTTGTTCTGTATCTGACTCAAATGGAGAGTCTTGCTGTGACATTTTCTGTCTGTGAGAGCGCCCTGATGCTGTATCTTGTGAGGTGACTGGAGCTGCTTCAGCTGCAGTGAGTGCCTGTGAGCTCTTTGTGAGGTGATTTTTATTTCTGCCACGGTTTCCTCCCAGTATCATATTTCCTGCCCAAACTTTCACAGTTTGTTCCCTGGGGCAAAAAGGTTCAAATGGATACCTTTTGAGCCTGCAGGCTCCGCTTTGTCCTTCTCTTCTCTCCTCAGCGGTGTGGAGCTCTAACAATGCATGTCTGCTCTGCTAGGCTCCCGAGATTCCTTTTTTCTTATGCCCCCTAAAGAAGATTTTAAAATGGAGTGATTGAAATGCTTTGGGACTGATGTGGTTCATAAGCTCAGACTTTGAGCATATGTTTATTTATGATCACACATTGGGTTATAGAACCAAGGGTGGTCCTTAATTGAGTCAGAGCTCTTGCATTTATAATATTGCTTTTAAGATGCTATGCGTCTTAACTTCTGTATAATAAAGCTATTATTTTTACATATGCAGATTCTTTGGTTGTTATATATAATGCTGCCCTTGAGAAACTATCTCCTTATTTTGAATATAGGGGGCCCGTGTCTTCCTGACCAGCCAGTACTGCCTATTTTTAAAGGCCTATATTTTACTTAAACCGGTAAGTCACAGCTGCACAGTGTAGTAACAGACACTGTAGAAGTGAAGGGTCACATAGTGTACTGCAACATGAGAAAGACTACTATAATCGGCTCTAGTTCAAGAAAGTCTGGTGTATGGCTTTGCATCCTGATTGTAGAATTAACTCAGTCACAGCATGGGACAATACATTATATTTCCTGGCTGTTGAGGAATGTGTGCTGGTGCTTGCACTAGAGCAGTGGTTCTCAACCTCAGTCCTCAAGTACCCCCAACAGGCCATGTTTTGGGAATTTCTTAGATAAAAAAAAGCTGTCCAAAATACCAAGCCATTGACTCCGATTTAAATCACCTGTGCAAGATAAAGGAAAACCTGCAAACATGGCCTGTTAGGGGTACCTGAGGTTGAGAGCCACTGCACTAGAAGATGACAGGGGGTACTGTGAAATTATAGGGGAGTGCCTTGCTTTTGCGGAGGGGGAACCCTGCAGTGATGGGGTCATGAGGCACTGTTATGCCCCGTACACACGGTCGGATATTCCAACGGAAAATGTTCGAAGGGAGCTTGTTGTCGAAAATTTTCCGACCATGTGTAGGCTCCATCGGACATTTTACATCGGAATTTCCGTCACACAAAATTTGAGCTCTGGATCTCAAATTTTCCGACAATAAAATCGCATGCTCGGAATCAAGCAGAAGAGCCGCACTGGCTATTGAACTTCATTTTTCTCAGCTCGTCGTACGTGTTGAACATCACCGCTTTCTTGACGTTCAGAATTTCCGACAAGATTTGTGTGACCGTGTGTATGCAAGACAAGTTTGAGCCAACATCCGTCAGAAAAAACCCATGGATTTTGTTGTCGGAATGTCAGATCGTGTGTAAGGGGCATAAGCAGGATACTGCGGTGATGGAGTAAGTGAAGTGCTCCGTTTGGGATGATTCCATAGTGATGGTTTAGTGTATTTTGGGAGGATTCTGTAGTGATGGGAGAGTAAGGTGCTGTTGGGAAAACTCTGTAGTTATGGGGTAGTGGGTTGTTGATGTTCGGGACATTCTGCAGTGGTGGGGGAAAGAGGTGCTGTTGCTGAAGACACTGTTGGGGTTATTTACAAAAAACGGAGTGTGCAAAAAATTGTGCAGCTGTGCATGGTAGCCAATCAGCTTATAACGTCAGCTTGTACAATTAACCAGTTGCCGACCGCCACACACCGATGTATGTGGTCACAATGGCACGGGCAGACATTGGGCTTACCTGTACATCCCTGCCTGCCCGCAGGCAGGGGGTCCGATCGGACTCCCCCCGGTGCCTTCGGCGGTCGGATTATCATCAGGAGTCATCCGAGGTGAGAGAGAGGCCACTGATTCATGACCACCTCCTCACGATCGCTCCTGGCGAATGGAATGGTTCCTCTGCTGCTGTAATGTAAACAGCGGCAGAGGAAGTGATGTAATCTCTCCTCGTGAAGCCTTTTCGTTCCGGCTTCTGAGGAGAGAAGTCATAAAGTAAGTTTGCACCAACACAACACTTACAGTAGAACACGCAGGCACACTTTTCACCCCCCAATCACCCCCCCCGTACCCCGTCACAGTGACACCAATAGCAGTTTTTTTTTTCTGATTATTGCATTGGTGTCATTTTGTGACAGTTATAAGTGGTAGGGCAGTTAGTGGTAGGCCCCATTTAGGTCTAGGGTACCCCCCCCAATAAAGTTTTAACCCCTTGATCACCCCCCGTCGCCAGTGTCACTAAGCGATCGTTTTTCTGATCGCTGTATTAGTGTCACAGGTGACGCTAGTTAGGGAGGTAAGTATTTAGGTTCGCTGTCAGCGTTTTATAGCGTCAGGGACCCCCATATACTACCTAGTAAAGGTTTTAACCCCCTGATTGCCCCCTAGTTAACCAGTGATCACTGTATAACTGTTACGGGTGACGCTGGTTAGTTAATTTTTTAGTGTCAGGGCACCCGCCCTTTATTACCTAATAAAGGTTTAACCCCCAATCGCCCGGCGGGTGATATAAGTTAGGTCTTAGGGTCTGCATCGCCTCAGGCAGCGTCAGGTTAGTGCCAGTACCGCTAACACCCACGTACGCAGCATACACCTCCCTCGGTGGTATAGTATCTGAATGGATCAATATCTGATCCGATCAGATCTTTACTAGCGTCCCCAGCAGTTTAGGGTTCTCAAAAACGCAGTGTTAGTGGGATCAGCCCAGATACCTGCTAGCACCTGTGTTTTGCCCCTCCGCCCCGCCCAGCCCACGCAAGTGCAGTATCGATCGATCACTGCCACTTACAAAACCCTAAACACACATAACTGCAGCATTCGCAGAGTCAGGCCTGATCCCTGCGATCGCTAACAGTTTTTTGGTAGCGTTTTGATACAGCCGCTAACAGCCAGGAGCTTTTTTTGCCTGTGAGTCTCACTAGTGTACCACTAAATTTAGAGCCCAAAATGGCAAATCGAAGGTACTCTAGTGAAGAGGCCTACACGTTTCTGAGCATGACAGATAGTGAAGAGGAAGTCACTCATCTGTCAGATTCAGGCTCAGAATATGAACCTGTAGACAGCAGCGGCTCCATAACAGATAGCTCTGACGACGGAGTTGTGGTCCCTGCCAAGGTCAGGCGTACCAGACCCCAATCTTCTTCTTCTGCTGTTGAGGTGCAAGAACCGCAGGGCTCTCGTATGGAGCAGAGAAGTACTAGCGCCGCTATTCCTTCTGGTGAACTGGGGAGCACCAGCAGCCTAGTACACCCTGGTCGTACATCCAGCACTGCAGTAACACTTTGTGACGTGGCGAGTCCCAAAAGTGCAGTTCAAGCTGGCAAGTACAAGAAGTGTCCCGCTGCCACCAAAAAGATGAACACAGGCCCATAGTGCCTTTCCTGCTGCATTCGTCAATCCTAATTGGGAACCCACCACTTCTGCAGCGCCCGTACTTCCCCCATTCACTGGCCAACCCAGAATACAGGTGGAAACAGTTGATTTTACGTCACTTGATTTTTATTCACTGTTTTTCACCGAAGATCTCTATAGATCTATTGTGGACCAAAGCAATTTGTACGCTGGTCAACCCATCGCCACTATTCCCCAGTCCTCCCGTGCCAGAGTTTGGAAACCTATTACGGTTTCCGAATTTAAGATCTTTCTGGGCCTTTCCCTCCTCATGAGCATAACCCAAAAGAGTGAGTTGCGGTCATATTGGTCCACTGACCCAATTCACCATATGCCTGTGTTCTCTGCCTCCATGACCAGGGCACGATAGAGCAGATTTTGCAGTTCATGCACTTCAACAACAATGAACTCTGTCGTCCTCGTGGAGACCCTGGATACAATCAGCTCTACAAAATTCGACCCCTCATAAACCACTTCAGCCAATGTTTTACAGGCTTGTTTACTCCCCATCAAGTTGTCTGCGTTGCTGAGTCCCTGATTAAGTTTTCTGGCCACTTGTTATTCAAACAGTACCTTCCCAGCAAGCGTGCCAGATACAGGGTCAAGATGTATAAGCTCTGTGACAGGGCCACAGGCTATACATGTAGTTTTATGGTTTACGAGGGAAAAGATAGCCACGTAGAGCCGACAAACTGCCCTGACTACATAGGAAGCGCTGGCAAGATTGTGTGGGACTTGGTGTCACCCTTATTCGGAAAGGGGTACCCATACCTCCCAACCGTCCCGGATTGCCCGTGAAAGTCCCGCTGTGGGAGGTCTGTCCCGCGTCCCGGGCACATTCATTCCAGGACAATACAATGTCCTGGAATTGCCCCACTGGCCGATCTGATGCCCCCCTAAAAATTGCCACCGCATTGCCGCTGTCCCTCACTGCCCGCTGTACTAGTTTTGTCCGAGACCGCTTCATTTCACCCCCAGACGCTGCCTGGCTCACTGCCAAAACAACTGGTTGCTAGGCATGGCGTGCCTGGCGTCTAACAACCAGTGACGTCACGACAAGGAGGACAGTGGAGCCCCAGCATTTAGCCAAAGGAGGAGTCCTCTTCGCGCCTAAGCTCCGCCCCCGGCTCCGCCCCGACTCCGGGTCTTCCCTGAGTGGAGCCCCAGCATTTAGCCAAAGGAGGATTCCTCTTCGCGCCTAAGCTCTGCCCCCGGCCCCGCCCCTGACTCCGCCCCCGACTCCGGGTCTTCCCCGAAGGCTGTTCCTGCGCTGGAATAAAGGTAGGAGAAATGCTCCCTGCACTGCCCTGACTCTGAGTACACTCTTGGTCACTCTGCTCCCTCCCATACACTGCCCCTCTCCAGTCATGCTGTACAGTCCCCACATACTGCCCTCCACTACCCCCCCATTATACTGCCCCCCTCCCATTTTACTGCCCTCCACTACCCCCCCAATATACTGCCCTCTACTACCACCCCTCCCATCAAACTGCCCCAATCCCATCATACTGCCCCCCTCCTATTATACTGCCCTCCACTGCCACCCCTCCTATTATACTGCCCTCCACTAACCCCCCCCATTATTACTGCCCTCCACTAACCCCCCCATTATACTGCCTTTCACTGCCACCCCCACCCATCATACTGCCCCCCTCCAATTATACTGCCCTCCACTGCCACCCCTCCTATTATACTGCCCTCCACTAAACCCCCTCCCATTATATTGCCCTCCACTACCACCCTTCCCATCATACTGCCCTCCACTACCACCCTTCCCATCATACTGCCCTCCACTACCCCCCCCTCCCATGATACTGCCCTCCACTACCGCCTCCTCCCATCATACTGCCCTCCACTACTTCCTCTCCCATCATACTGCCCTCCACCCCATCATACTGCCCTCCGCTGCCTCCCCTCCCATCATAATGCCTTCCACTGCCTCTGCCCCCAACATACTGCCTTCTACTGCCACCCCTCCCATCATACTGCCCTCCACTGCCACCAACTCCCATCAAAATCTGTAAAAAAAAAACTCTAAAAAATAAAATGGATAAAATATAATGGTAAAAAATAACAAAAATAAAATAACAACAATAAAAAAAACTACTGATCCTGTCCACTGCCCTACTGACCACGTCCACTGCCCTACTGACCACGTTCACTACCTTACTGACCACTTTCTCTGCCATACTGACCACTTCCACTGCTCTACTGACCATGTCCACTGCCCTACTGACTGACACCATTCACAGTCCACACTGACACCACTGGCGGAACTACCAGCAAAGGTTGCACTTGCAACTAGGCCCTGGCCTTCTGCCACCATGGCCGGGCCCAATCTGCTGTGGGACCATGAAGGGTGATGGGATCAGTGGGAAGGGCTCTGGGCTCGAAGGGAATGGCCCAGGCTGGAGGTCGGGGGGCCCTTCATGGTTTCTTGCACCAGGGCCCCTGAAGGTTCTAATTACACCTTTGCTGCACCCTGTATATAGCTCATCCAGTACCCTGTGCCCTGTATATAGCTCATCTCAGAACCCCGCACCCTGTTTATAGCTCATCCCAGCACCCTGCACCCTGTATATAGCTCATCCAAGAACCCTGCACCCTGTATATATCTCATCCCAGAACCCTACACCCTGTATATATCTCATCCCAGAAACCTACACCCTGTATATAGCTCATCCCAGAACCCTGTATATAGCTCATCTCAGAACCCTGCACTCTGCACATAGCTCATCCCAGAACCCTGCACTCTGCACATAGCTCATTCCAGAACCCTGCACTCTGCACATAGCTCATTCCAGAACCCTGCACTCTGTACATTGCTCATTCCAGAACCCTGCACTCTGCACATAGCGCATCCCAGAACCCTGCACTCTGCACATAGCTCATTCCAGAACCCTGCACTGTTTACATAGCTCATCTCAGAACCCTGCACTCTGTACATAGCTCATCTCAGAACCCTGCACTCTGTACATAGCTCACCCCAGAACCCTGCTCTCTGTACATAGCTCACCCCAGAACCCTGCTCTCTGTACATAGCTCATCCCAGAACCCTGCACTCTGTACATAGCTCAACCCAGAACCCTGCATGCAGCTCACTCCAGAACCCTGCACTCGGAATGCAGCTCACCCCAGAACCCTGCACTCTGTACACAGCTCATGCCAGAACCCTGCACTCTGTACACAGCTCATGCCAGAACCCTGCACTCTGTACACACACAGCTCATGCCAGAACCCTGCACTCTGTACACACACAGCTCATGCTAGAACCCTGCACTCTGTACACAGCTCATGCCAGAACCCTGCACTCTGTACATAGCTCATCCTACAACCCTGCACTCTGTATATAGCTCATGCCAGAACCCTGCACTCTGTATATAGCTCATCCTACAACCCTGCACTTTGTACGTAATGCACTCCAAACACTGCATTCTTTTATCCTTTTTTAAATGAATGTGCTGGGGTATGTATGTATCCATGAGACTCTTGCTTGTGGAACAATAATAAAAGCATATTTTATAGATACAAGGAAGCCCAAGTTTTGTTTAATGATGCCCATTAAGCTCCTCCCACTGTCAAAAGTTTGACCACGCCCACATTTGCCACAGCACGCTATGCAAGGTTACTTCCTTTCTCAAGTGTCCCTCATTCTGAAGTTCAAAAGTTGGGAGGTATGGGTACCACTTGTACGTGGACAATTACTACACGAGTGTGCCACTTTTTAGTCACCTTTTTGATCATCAGATTGGAGCATGTGGCACCGTGCGATCTAATCGCCGGGGCTTTCCCCAGCGGCTTGTAGATTCCCGTCTTAAGCTGGGGAGAGAGCCTGCTTGAACTGTAATAACTTGCTCACTATGAAGTGGAGGGATAATAAGAATGTTTTCGTTTTTACCTCCCTTCATGCAGACACAACTGTCCAAATTACTACGGCGACTGGTGTTGTGGAGAAACCCCTCTGTGTCCACGAATATAACCAAAATATGGGAGGGGTGGACCTCAACGACCAATTGTTGGCGCCGTACATAGTTGCCCATAATGCCAGACGCTGGTATAAAAATTAGTGTCTGTATACTTATTTCAATTGGCTTTGCTGAACGCTAATGTGCTATACAGAGCTTCAGGATGGACTAGATCCTTCCTTAAATTCCAGGAAGAGATTGTCAGAGCCCTTCTGTTTCCAGACGGTGCTCCACCTCACCTTCTCCAACCAAATGCAGTAAGCCGGCTGCATGAGAGGCATTTTCCTTATGTCCTCCCGAGTACCCCTACCCAACGAGCCCCCCAAAGAAAATGTTGTGTCTGTAGAAAGCGTGACACCCGCTATTATTGTCCCTCCTGTCCTGACAATCCTGGTCTTTGCATTGGTGAATGTTTTGAGCGCTACCATACACTAGTTGAGTTTTAGCGTAGGGTACAGCATTGCACAGACTAGGCACACTTTCACAGGGTCTCCCAAGCTGCCATTGCATTTTGAGAGACCCGAAACTGGAACCGGTTAGTTACAAAAGTTACAGTTGTAAAAAAAAATAAATACAAAAAATAAAAGAAAAAAATCCAAAAATAGTCATTTTATTGTTCTCTCTCTCTCTTTCTAGTCTCTCTGTTGTTCTGCGCTTTTTTTACTGTATTCTATTCTGCAATGTTTTATTGTTATACCTGAAAAGCAAACATTATAAAACATAATGTCTTTTTTTATACTTTATTGTTCACTGTGTTTTATTGTTAACCATTTTTTAGTTTTCAGGTACGCCATTCAGCTGCAGCACAGATTTATTTATCTTGACAGCAACAGCGTTTGCTCCCACGATACATAAAGCCGTAACTCCAGCGCTGTCGGAGGTCACCACCACAGTTAAAAAAAAAAAGCATATATGCCGAAGCATGGGGGCAGCAGGGGCGGAGGAGCGATTTGCTCCTACTTTTTGCGGGTGGATGCCCCCATGCTTCGGCATATATATATATTTTAGGCACGGGTTGCGTTACAAAAAAAACATAGTAAAAAATAAAACAATTTTTATTTGCTTTGCAGGTATGGTATGTCTTAATGTTATACTGTAATGTTACTTTGTTTTATTGTTAACCATCATTTTCTTAGCAGGTACGCCATTCAATTGCAGCGTGGATTTATTTATCTTGACAGCAACAGCGTTTGCTCCCACGATACAATAATCCATGACTCTAGCGTTGTTGGAGGTGATTTCACCCCCACAGTTAAAAAAAAAAAAAAAAAAAAGAAGAAGAAGAGCATATATGCCGAAGCATGGGGGCAGCAGGGGCGGAGGAGCGATTTGCTCCTAACTTTGGGGCGGATGCCCCCATGCTTCGGCATATATAAATGGTGCATGCATGCTCATCATTAGAAGTGGGTGGATGAAGGGAGGTATTCTAATGGTGGGCATACCCACCAATCAATCTTTTTTTTCGTTCAGCCCACAGGATGCATGAAAAAAAAGATTACAATATATGCCCAACAAGGACCAGCAACGTACTGGTGGTTATACCAGAATGATGCCTGCAGGTTTAGGTATCATCTTGGTATCATTCTTTTCAGCCAACTGTCGGCTTTCATGTAAAAGCAATCCTAGTGGCTAATTAGCCTCTAGACTGCTTTTACAAGCAGTGGGAGGGAATGTCCCCCCCCCACCGTCTTCCATGGTTTTCTCTGGCTCTCCTGTCCCAACAGGGAACCCGAGAATGCAGCCGGTGATTTGGCCAGCTGACCATAGAGCTGATCAGAGACCAGAATGGCTCCAATCATCTCTATGGCCTAAGAAACCGGAAGCTACGAGCATTTCATGACTTAGATTTCACCGGATATAAACAGCGTCATTGGGAAATTGGGAAAGCATTTTATCAGACCGATCTTGGTGTGGTCAGATGCTTTGAGGGCAGAGGAGAGATCTAGGGTCTAATAGACCCCAATTTTTTCAAAAAAGAGTACCTGTCACTACCTATTGCTATCATAGGGGATATTTACATTCCCTGAGATAACAATAAAAAAAATAAAAATGAAAGGAACAGTTTAAAAATCAGATAAAAAAAAAATCAAAAAAAAAAAAATCACCCATGTCCCCCCCTTCTCTCGTGCAAACGCAACCGTCGGTCTGGCGTCAAATGAAAACAGCAATTGCACCATGCATGTGAGCTGTCACCGCGAAGGTCAGATCGAGGGAAGTAATTTTAGCAGTAGACCTCCTCTGTAAATCTAAAGTGGTAACCTGTAAAGGCTTTTAAAAATGTATGTAGTTTGCCGCCACTGCACGTTTGTGCGCAATTTTAAAGCATGTCGTGTTCGGTATCCATGTACTCGGCCTAAGATCATCTTTTTTATTTCATCAAACATTTGGGCAATAAAGTGCATTAAAATTTTTTTTAAAAGTGTGTTTTTTCCCCAAAAAATGCGTTTGAAAAATCGCTGCGCAAATACTGTGTGAAAAAAAAAAATTAAACACCCACCATTTTAATCTGTAGGGCCTTTGCTTTAAAACAATATATGTTTGAACCCCCAAAGTAATTTTCTTGCAAAAAAAAATTAATATTTTTTCATGTAAACAAAAAGTGTCAGAAAGGGCTTTGTCTTCAAGTGGTTAGAAGAGTGGGTGATGTGTGACATAAGCTTCCAAATGTTGTGCATAAAATGCCAGGACAGTTCAAAACCCCCCCCAAATGACCCCATTTTGGAAAGTAGACATCCCAAGCTATTTGCTGAGAGGCATGTCGAGTCCATGAAATATTTTATATTGTGACACAAGTTGCAGGAAAAAGACATTTTTTTTTTTTTTTGCACAAAGTTGTCACTAAATGATATATTGCTCAGACATGCCATGGGCATATGTCAAATTACACCCCAAAATACAATCTATTGCTTCTCCTGAGTACAGGGATACCACATGTGAGACTTTGGGAGCCTAGCAGCGTACAGGACCCCGAAAACCAAGCTCCACCTTCAGGGTTTCTAAGGGTGTAAATTTTTTATTTCACTCCTCACTGCCTATCACAGTTTCGGAGGCCATGGAATGCCCAGATGGCACAAACCCCCCCAAATGACCCCATTTTGGAAAGTAGACACCCAAAGCTATTTGCAGAGGTATGGTGAGTATTTTGCAGACCTCGCTTTTTGTTACAAAGTTTTGAAAATTGAAAAAAGAAAAAAAAAAGTATTTTCTTTCTTCATTTTCAAAAACAAATGAGAGCTGCAAAATACTCACCATGCCTCTCAGCAAATAGTTTGGGGTGTCTACTTTCCAAAATGGGGTCATGGGGGTTGTGCCATCTTAGCATTTTATGGCCTTCAAAACTGATAGGTAGTGCGGAGTGAAACCAAAAATTTACGCCCTTAGAAATCCTGAAGGCGGTGCTTGGATTTTCGGGGCCCCGTATGCGGCTAGGCTCCCAAAAAGTCCCACACATGTGGTATCCCCATATTTAGGAGAAGCAACAGAATGTATTTTGGGGTGCAATTCCACATATTCCCATGGCCTGTGTGAGCAATATATCATTTAGTGACAACTTTGTGCGAAAAAAAAAAAAAAAATGTTCCCGCAACTTGTGGCAAAATATAAAATATTCCATGGACTCAACATGCCTCTCAGCAAATAGCTTGGGGTGTCTACTTTCCAAAATGGGGTCATTGGGGGGGGGGGGGTTGTGCCATCTTGGCATTTTATGGCCTTCAAAACTGTGATAGGTAGTGAGGAGTGAAATCAAAAATTTACGCCCTTAAAAATCCTGAAGGCGGTGATTGGTTTTCGGGGGCCCCGTACACGGCTAGGCTCCCAAAAAGTCCCACACATGTGGTATCCCCGTACTCAGGAGAAGCAGCAAAATGTATTTTGGGGTGCAATTCCGCATATAACCATGGCATGTGTGAGCAATATATCATTTAGTGACATTTTTTTGTAAATTTTTTTTTTTTTTGTCATTATTCAATCACTTGGGACAATAAAATATTCAATGGGCTCAACATGCCTCTCAGCAATTTCCTTGAGGTGTCTACTTTCCAAAATGGAGTCATTTGGGGGGTGGGTTGTACTGCCTTGCCATTTTAGCACCTCAAGAAATGAGATAGGCAGTCAAACTAAAAGCTGTGTAAATTCCAGAAAATGTACCCTAGTTTGTAGACGCTATAACTTTTGCGCAAACCAATATATGCTTATTGACTTTTTTTTTAACCAAAGACATGTGGCTGAATACATTTTGGCCTAAATGTATGACTAAAAACTGAAAATTTATATCAAATACTTACCGTAATTTTCCTTTCCTGATATGCTCCATGGCAGCATACGCGTGGGTAGGTCCCGCCTCCATAACTACCCTATAGGACCCCTCTCCCATAAATCTTTGCTCTAGGCTGCTATCCATGTTCCGTAACTAGCCTACTCCAGACATTTGGGAGGGACTCCTGCTGCCATGGAGCCTATCAGGAAAGGAAAATTACGGTAAGTATTTGATATAAATTTTCCGTTTTCCCGACAGGCTCCATGGCAGCATACGTATGGGAAATAACTCGCCAAACACACCCGGGTGGGCAAAAATGTTTGAGCAAAGAAACCAAATTTTATTTAACATTGTCAACCGACAATACTTGTAAACCAAAATTAATGGATGACAGAGCAGCAGGTTCAACACAGTAGTGAGAGACAAATGTGTTGTTAGAAAACCAAGAAGCCGCTCTACAAATGATTTCAGGTGCGACATGCCGAGAAGCTGCCCAAGAGGTCGAGATACTCCGGGTTGAATGAGCCGTCACTGCCTCTGGAGGAGCCAAGCCCTTTGCCTTGTATGCCCTCTGAATGGTCTGCACAATCCAAGAAGAAATTGATCTGACCGAAGCTCGCATTCCCTTGTTTTTACCATGGAGAAGGACGAAAAGAAATTCTGTTTGTCTGAACTGAGCCGTGACCTCCAGGTATTGTTTTAGAGTGTGGCCTACATCAAGTTGTTTTAAAAGTAGGAAGTACATTGGTACTCTTGGTTTTCAAGAAAGACTGACGTCACTTTAGGGTTTGACCCTAACATGGGAATCAACACTGCTCTGTCTGGGAAAAAGGTCAGAAAAGGCTCTTCTGAACCTAAATTTCTAATTTCTGACTCTTTTGGCCAAAGTCACAGCTACTAAGAAAGTGGTTTTGAGCGTGAGGTCTCTCGTGGAAAGAGGTTAGTCAGGATCTGATCCGAGATTGGAGAGAAAATCCAAGACAAGAGGGAGGTCCCATTTGGGGAACCTAGGTCTTCTTTGAGGTCTAAGCCTGATAGCTCCTTTAAAGAACTGACGAACCAATTGCATGATTTGCCCATGAGACTCCTGTGAAGGCCGAGATGGCTGAAACTTGAACTCTTAGTGAGCTGACTGCTAAGGATAGGTCAAGTCCTGATTGAAGAAAATTCAGTATGTCTTGTACTGCTGGAGAGTTACAGGGATTCGACCTGGAAGACATATGATCAGTGAATCTAGACCATATACACTCATATACCCTATTAGTACTTCTCCTTCTGGCACTGAGAAGAGTTGGAATAGCTTCTTCAGGACAACCTAGAGCTTCAAGCCTTCCCCTCTCAAGAACCACACCCTGAGGTGTAGGCAGGATGGACATGGGTGTAACGTCGTGCCTTGAGACAGTAGATCTGGCCTGAGAGGTAGGGGAACTGGATCTTGATAGCTGAAGAGTGATAACAGAGGGAACCACGGCCTGTTGGGCCAGAAAGGAATCACTGCAATGATCTCCACCTTCTCTGTTCTGAGCCTCCGGAGAAATTGAAGAATCACCTGTACCGGAGGGAAGGCATAAGCCTTCTGAAACCTCCAGTGATCTGAGAGAGCCTCTATTCCATATGCCTGAGGGTTTCTGAACCTCGAATAATATCTGGGCATTTTGTGATTGCATGAGGAAGCAAACAGATCAACCTCTGGAAGTACTCCCAGGGTCAGAAGCCACTCGAACACCTCTCTGTGGAGAGACCACTCGATGTCCATTTGAACCCGCGAGAGGAAGTCCGCCTGTACATTCTGAATCCCCGGAATGTAAACCGCAGAGATGTTGGGCAAATTCTTCTGAGCCCAGCTCATTATTGGCTCTACTTCCTGTATCAGAGACCAGCTGCGAGTTCCACCTTGCTTCTTTATGTAAGCCACTGCGGTTGTATTGTCCAACCTTAACATTACTGATGAATTCACTATTAGATGGCGAAACGACAGGAGTGCCTGAAAGGCGGCCCTCAGCTCCAGTATGTTGGAGACAATCCCTCGAGCAGGGGAATTCCATCTGCCCTGAGCCACTTCTGAAAGGCAGTGAGCGCCCCATCCCCGATTGCTGGCATCCGATGTTATTGTGACCCATGAGATGGGAATGATTAAATGGTGATTGCGCAGATTTTTCCCTTGAAGCCACAAAAGGAGAGACGTTCTCATGGTTGGAGGAAGGTGTATGCGCTGGATTTGGCTGGAAGAATCCCATTGTTGAAGGAACCCTTTTTGTAAGGGCCGTGTATGCCATTGGGCCCACTTCACCATAGGAATGGTGGCTGTCATTGTGACAATTACTTTCAGGCATTGGGGAGCAGAGAGGTGAGATGATGCAAGGGCTACGTGTATTCTGTCTCGAATCACTCCAATCTTCTCCTCTGGAAGGGAGATGGTGCCTTCCATTGTGTTGAAGTGAGCCCCTAGAAACACAAGGGATTGTGTTGGCTCTAGATGGCTCTTCTCTAAATTCAGAAGCCACACAAATTCTTACAGGGTGGAAATGACTAAGCTCTTGTGCTCTAAAAGTTGATCTTTGTTTTGAGCTAGGAGAAGTAGGTCGTCTAGATAGTGGTAATGAACCCCCTTGATGCGAAGCAGAGCTACAACAGATAAAAGGACCTTGGAGAAGACCCGAGGTGACATCGTTAGACCGAAAGGTAGACACGTGAACTGCAGATGCTGATTGCCTACCACAAAGCGGAGGAATTGTTGGAAATCCGTTGCCATCGGCACGTGAAAGTAAGCATCCTTTAGATCGATTGAAATTATCCAGTCTCCCAGATGTATTGACTGTTGAATTGTGAGTAAGGATTCCATTTTGAACTTTTCCTTCCGGATAAAGGAATTGAGATGGGTTAAGTCTATTACTGGCCTCCATGTACCGTTTTTCTTCTGTATCATAAACAGAGGCGAATACATGCCTTTGCCTCTTTCGTCTTCTAGAATAGAGATGGCTGCGCCTTGAACCAATAAACAGTTCACGTAGGTTAACAGGACCTGTTTTTTTTTCTTCTGAACCTGGAAGAGTTGTAGGGACAAATCTGGGTCTTGGGGCATTGTTGAAGACCCACTTGTGACCAGAGGAGACCGTCTTGATGGTCCAGTAATCCTGGACTGAGGCCGCCCAGACATGCCTGAAGTGGCGAAGACGAGCCCCCACCTGGCATGCCTGAGTGGGCCCAATTTCAAAAGGACTTAGTGGAGTCCTGGTTGCCAGAGGAACCACCTTTTGTGGGTTTTTTGAAAGAGGACTGCCTAGATTTCCAGGACCTTGAAAACTCCCGACCAGGCCTATAGCTGCGCGCTTCTTTAGCGCGATCAGAATTTTGTCTTTTAGGAAAAGAGCGTTTCTAATTTTGTAGGTGCCAATCTTGAGGGAGGAAACCAGACTTACCGCCCGTGGCCCGGGTTATGGCACTATCCAGCTTGTTGCCAAATAGTGAAGTTCCTTCAAAAGGAATTCGGCACCAAGCTTGCTTGAAAGCCGGATCCGCCAACCACAGACGGAGTCATAGGGCACGACGTGCTGAAACAGCCACCAACATAACCCGGGACATCAGGCGGATGACATCAATAGAGGCCTCCCCAAGAAAGGCTGACGCCAGCCTGATCTCCTGGATAGGAGAATCTTTAGCTGTTTCAATAGATACCTCTTAGGAACTCATCCACATTATCAGACCAAGATTCTAAAGCTTTAGATACTGCAGCTTTCGCAAGTACTGGCTTGCATGCCATTCCGGACGTCAGGTAAACCCTTTTTTAGATCTGAATCAATTTGTCTTTCCAGAGGATCTTTAAAAGATACAGTGTCTTCTAAGGCTACTTTCACACTGAGGCGTTGCAAAACTGCGGTAAAAACGATGAGCGTTATTACCGCGTTAGCGGTAAAAATAGCGCTAACGCCCATGCGTTTTAATCGTGTTTTTATAGCGTTTTTTTAAGCGTTAGCAAACCTGACCATGTGGTCATGTGACCTTCCCCACAGTTTCTGGGTGGTTTTAAAGCGTTTTTACCGCGTTTTTACAGCGTTTCCCATTCATTTCAATTGGGATAGACGTTTTTACATGCGCCCCAAAGATGCTCCAAAAAAGCTGTTTGCAGGATTTTTTCCAACGCACAGCCAGCACAACGCCTCAGTGTGAAAGGTTACACTGAGATACATGGAGGGCATTTTTCATGCGGTATTTAGGCGGTAATTTTAGCGCTAAAACGCCTGAAAAACGCCTCAGTGTGAAAGGGGCCTAAGGGAAGACTTACATATCTCACTAGTCTCATCAGTGTTGCATCCACCAAAGGAGCTGACTCAAGGTGTTTTACTTCCTCTTCCTTAAAAGGATACATTTCCAAGACCTTTGATTGCATGGAACTCTTTTTGTCCATCTTGCTCCATTCTTCAGATATGATGTCACCCAGTTCAGAGAGAAAAGGAAAATATTGTCGCTCCTTATTGAGCTGCTTAAAAAATTTCCTCTGTTTTGGGGGGGAAGTAACAGGGTCTTCCCACTTCAAAGCCTCTCTTACAGCTTTCACCAAAGAAGGGACTAAAGCGTATTCAAACCCCACACCAGGATCTTCCAGATCCGATTCGCTGTCTGAAATAGGAGCAGAATGGTGACTTGGTCAGGAAGACTTCCATATCTCATGTACTGAACCTTCTCCCACTGGAGGGCATAATGGGTCTAATGGGGAATCACGGAAGGAGATTTATGATGGCTAAACCTGGAGGAAGATTGCCGGTGGTGTGATTTTGATGATCCACTTCCTTTATGGGAACTAAGGTGTGGATCAGACCTAGAAGGGCTGTAAGGAAAGAAGCACAGAAAAGATAGAGACAGGAATCAGCTAGTGTCCTAGAATCCTACTCTCAATCGTTGCACAGGTAGAAAAGCATAACTGCAAACATACCTGCTACAAGCGGGCTGGCCACTAGGGGGCAGTGAGGAGTCCATGGTGTCAATACAATAGGAAACTGCAGAGACAGATTCACACATCAGCTGGCTGACAAAAGACCTCAACCCCCAGACAATAGAGCTTGTCTTACCTTGAACCGCCAAGATATTTGCCCCGGGAAGTCGCCATATTCCCCACGAACCGTGACATTATCAATGGCGTCAGACGCGAGACGCGAGCGCGCATGTGCGAACCAAGCATCGACTTTGTATCGGGTCTGCGCATGTGCAGAGCGCACGCCGATACCCGGAAATAATAGAGCGAGCGGCTGCTGGAACGCAGGAAACGTCAGCACCAACTAGGACACCAGTGATGAGGGAGAAACACAGGAAAAGGTACAAACAACACAAAAACACTGCTGCCATGTGTATACAAATATAAAAACTTACTCCTCCACCTACGATCTCCTGGGCCAAGAAACCGCCATACACACACACACACCGGACTTGGTATCAGATAATGGTCGCCTGGAACATTAGGCAAACAGACCGTGCGCACATAGATGAACCAATTCTAATCTTCAGCGCTACTCTGCTATACATTCCATACCCTGCTTAACAGTCAGGGCCTATCGGAGGAATAAATTTGGCACTCGGCTGATTCGATCGTAGGGAGGTTATCTTCAGGTAGGAGAACCAACACCTGGTCCTACGGAGGAGGACAAAAAAGGAACATGGATAGCAGCCTAGAGCAAAGATTTATGGGAGAGGGGTTCTATTGGGTAGTTATGGAGGCGGGGCCTACCCACACGTATGCTGCCATAGAGCCTGTCAGGAAATTGAGTTTATTGGATTTTTTTTATAACAAAAGGTAGAAAATATCATTTTTTTTCAAAATTTTCGGTCTTTTTCCGTTTATAGCGCAAAAAATAAAAACCGCAGAGGTGATCAAATACCATCAAAAGAAAGCTCTATTTGTAGGAAGAAAAGGACGCAAATTTCGTTTGGGTACAACATTGCATGACCGCGCAATCAGCAGTAAAGCGATGCAGTGCCAAATTGTAAAAAGTGCTCTGGTCAGGAAGGCGGTAAAACCTTCCGGGGCTGAAGTGGTTAAGCTTTGACAAAAAAAAAAAAACGAACGGTTTCTATGCAGAGCTGCACCAGATTTTGCCCAGATTTTAGTAAAAACAAGCTGTATAAACTTGAATGCTTATTGGATTTAAACATAACAGGTGATGTGTATTTGTGTAATGAGGGAGGGTGTGGTCAAAGGAGGTCAACACCCTATAGCAAGGTGTGCGTAATTAAACCGCTTATTTTCAAAAATGGGCCAAAAAAGCGAATGAACGGACTTTGAAAAGCAAAAAATTGTAGGGATGCAGCACTCTTGAAATTGCTAAGATTTTGGGGCATGATCACAGAACCATCAAATGTTTTGTTGCAAATCGTCAACAGGGTTGCAAGAAACATGTTGAGAAAAAAAAAAAAAAAAAGACAGAAATTAACTACCAAAGATTAGAGAAGAATCAAACGTGAAGCTACCGGGAACTCATTATCCTCCAGTGCTGTCATATTCCAGAACTGCAACCTACCTGGAGTATTCAGAAGTACAAGGTGTTTAGAGCTCAGAGACATGGCCAAGGTAAGGAGGGCTGAAACCCAACTACCACTGAACAAGACACAGAATAAGTTGAAAGGTCCAGACTGGGCCAAGAAATAGCTGAAGACAGATCTTTCAAAGGTTTTTTTGACTGATTAGAGTGACTCTTGGCAGACCAGATGGATGGGCCTGTGGCTGGATCAGTAATGGGCACAGAGCTCCACTTCGACTCAGACACCAGCAAGGTGGAGATGGGGTACTGGTATGGGCTGGTAATATGAAAGATAAGCCTATTGGACCTTTTCGGGTTAAAGATGGACTCAAAATCAACTCCCAAACCTACTGCTAATTTTTGAAAAACACTTTCTTCAAGCAGTGGTACAGGAAAAAGTCTGCATCTTTCAAGAAGACTGATATTTATGCTCCATCGCATGCATCAAAGTACTCCACTGTGTGACTAGCCAGTAAAGGCCTTAATCACTTGCCCAAGGTATGCCACTATATGACATGGTGGGCTTTAAAGTGTTACTAAACCTAGTAATATGAAAATAGGTCATCTGCCCCCCCCACAGTGCCCAAAGCTTATAAATCTTTTTACATTAAAATATTGCCACTATATACCTTTTTGGCGGATCTGTATACCATGGTCAGTGATAAACTGCAGTTTCTCCAGTGCTGAGAGTTCAGGTAGGAGGAGATTTCCACTTCAGCCTGTATACACGCCCACATGTGTGATGCCAATATCATGTGACCTGACTAGCTCCGAGAACAAGTAAATGTTCTCTCCAGCATAACAGACACAACTGAGCATGTGCAGGTTGGCTACCCTGCCTGTATTTGCTAGCTTTCCCCAGATAGACAGTGCAAGAGGGGGAGGATCTATGCATACAGGATAAAACAGCCTTTTTACACAATGCAGAGGATTAACCCCTTCCACAAGGAGTATAACAAGCATGCTATTCTGCATATACAGACAGATTTTACTGTTGTGGATTTAGTAACACTTTAAGTTGTGATATCTGAATGATGCCTGCTTTTACAGGCAGCGGGAGGGGACGTGCACCCCCCGCACTCCGATGCTTCTACAGTTTCTCCCGTGCGATCGAGGAGACGGAGATTGAAACCACTGACGGTTTACCATAGAGTTGGTCCCTGGTCCCATCTCTATGACCCTCGGAGGCCGAAGGCTGACTTTTTTTTTTTTGCTGGAAAGCCTGAGATCATTTTTTTTTTTAATCTCAGGCTTTCCAGCATAGAGGAGAGATTTGGGGACTTATAGACCCCAGATCTCTCTAAAGAGGACCCGTCATGCCCTATTTCTATTACAAGGGATGTTTACGTTCCTTGCAATAGGAAAAAAAGTGATCAAAAAATTTTTTTTAGGGAAAGTGTAAAAATAAAAATACAAACATTTTTGAAAGTGCCCTCATCCCCTCGTGCTCGCACACAGAAGCGAGCGCATATGTAGGTCGTGCCCGCATATGTAAATGGCATTCAAACTACATGTGAGGTATCACTGAGTAAATTCTATTCCAAGACCTCCTCTGTAACTCTAAACTGGTAACCTGTAAAGATTTTGAAAGCATCGCCTATGGAGATTTTTAAGTATTGTAGTTTGTCGCCATTTCACAAGCGTGCGCAAGAAATGTTTATTTGTAAATTTGGAGTTGTTTATTAGTCTCACTTTAACAGATGAAAATAAACAAATGAGATTTTGGTTTTTCATTTAGTTGCATAATAGTTGCCCAATAAGAAAGCCAAAACCTCACTTATTCAGGTTTGAGGTTTATTAACATTTTGGATTGAAAAAGAGCACTATAGTTAGTCAATAATGAAATTAATCCTCAAAAATACAACTTGCCTAATAATTGTACACACTGTGTATATGGGTCCTTAATGCCCTATACACACACGATGAGATTATGGGACAAATGGTCATCCGTTCTTTATTGCATGCTAATCTCAGATCGAATCTGATGAGTTTACTAAAGTCACGAAAATTCCCGCACGGCAGAAAAAAAAAATTCGGAAGTGGTGTCATGTGTTGTAAAGGAATTGGTATTGCATTTTCGAACGATAGCTGTACTGATTGAACGAAAATCGTATGATCTGGCATCGTACGAAAAAGTTTTCGTGCATATCCGATAGAATAATATCGGATGAACTGTCCTGATCGGCTCTCAAAAGCTCTGTACTAATGATCTGATTATTGTATGATTGTTTTGAAAGCGGTATTTTCCGTACAATTTTCTTATCGCGTGTACGGGGCTTAAGTGCACCCAAAAACGCAGTGGGGGAGATTTACTTAAATTGGAGCGTGCAAAATCTGGTGCAGCTCTACATAGAAACCGATCGGCTTCCAGGTTTTATTGTCAAAGCTTAATTGAACAAGCTGAAGTTAGAAGCTGATTGACTACCATGCACATCTGCATCAGATTTTGAGTGCTCCAGTTTTAGTAAATCTCCCCCAGCGTGTGGGGAGCTGAGTAGCCAGGACCTGTGTGTACCATATTTGAGGGCCAAGGGCCATCCCTTATTTCTCCAGCTGGATTTGTACTCATGGAGTACACAACAATCCATATGAGTAAAGTCCAAGCAATAGGAATGTACAAGGCCTGTAGCATGCATATGCAGGGCTACACAATGAAGATCTCTGGAACAAGGCTTAAAGTGGTTGTAAATGCATAAAGTGAGTGGAAAAGGTATTTGATCCCCGGCTGATTTTGTACATTTGCCCACTGACAAAGAAATGATCAGTCTATAATTTTAATGGTAGATTTATTTTGACAGTGAGAAACAGAACAACAAAAAAATTCAGAAAAACGCATTTCAAAAATGTTATAAGATTTGCATTTTAATGAGTGAAATAAGTACTTGACCCCTTTGCAAAACACAACATTAGTACTTGGTGGCAAAACGCTTGTTTGCACACATCTCAGGAGGGATTTTTTCCTACTCCTCTTTGCAGATCCTCTCCAAGTCATTAAAGTTTTGAGGCTGATGTTTGTTAACTCGAACCTTCAGCTCCCTCCACAAATGTTCTATGGGATTAGGGTCTGGAGACTGGCTAGGCCACTCCAGGACCTTAATGTGTTTCTCCTTGAGCCACTCCTTTGTTGCCTTGGCCATGTGTTTTGGGTCATTCTCATGCTGGAATAACTATCCACGACCTATTTACAATGAGGGAAGGAGATTCTCACCCAAGATTTGACAGTACATGGTCCTGTCCTTTGTACCTTTGATGCAGTGAAGTTGTCCTGTCCTCTTAGGAGAAAAACACCACCAAAGCATGTTTCCACCTCCATATTTGATGGTGGGGATGGTGTTCTTGGGGTCATAGGCAGCATTCCTCCTCCTCCAAACATGGCGAGTTGAGTTGATGCCAAAGAGCTTGATTTTGGTCTCATCTGACCACAGCAATTGCACCCAGTTCTCTTAAATCATTCAGATGTTCATTAGCAAACTTCAGACGTGTCTGTACATGTGCTTTCTTGAGCAGGGACCTTGCGGGCGCTGCCGGATTTCAGTCCTTCATGGCGTAGTGTGTTACCAATTGCTTTCTTGGTGACTGGTCCCAGCTGCCTTGAGATCATTGTCAAGATTTTCCCCTGTAGTTCTGGGCTGATTCCTCACTGTTCTCATGATCATTGAAACTCCACAAGGCGAGATCTTGCATGAAGCCCCAGATCGAGGGTGATTGACAGTTATTTTGCGTTTCTTGCATTTGCGTTGTCACCCTCTCACCAAGCTGCTTGGAGATGGTTTTGTAGCCCATTCAAGCCTTGTGTAGGTCTACAATCTTGTCTGACATCCTTGGACAGCTCTTTGGTCTTGGCCATGGTGGAGAGATTGGAATCTGATTGCTTCTGTGGACAAGTGTCTTTTATACAGATAACAAGCTGAGATTAGGAGCACTCCCTTTAAGAGTGCCCCTAATCTCCGCTCGTTACCTGTATAGAAAACACCTGGAAGCCAGAAATCTTGCGGATTGATAGGAGATCAAATACTTATATCACTCATTAAAATTAAAATCAATTTAAAACTTTTTTTGAAATGAGTCTTACTGGATATTTGTTATTCTGTGTCCCACTGTTAAAATAAACCTACCATTAAAATTAGACTGATAATTTCTTTGTCAGTGGGCAAATGTACAAAATCAGCAGGGGATCAAATCATTTTTTTCCCTCACTGTATCCCTCTCTACAGTGGGCAATTGTCTCAATTAAGAGCACTAAGTGTCATTTCTATCTGCTGCTTTGTTACTCTAGCAGCAGGAGTCTCTTCTGACAAATTTTCCTGACACCAAGAGAAAAATTGTAAAGTAGGGGTCCCCCACAAGAGGGTTGGGATTTTAAAGGCAACTAGGTATAATAGAAAAGGCAATAGATATAAAAATAGACATATTTTATTAATTTATCAAGCTTAAAAGAGTTAGTGCATATGACTGTTGCAACTGACTCATAAATAATAACAATGATATATATTAAAGTATGGATGTACAAACAGATATAGTCTCCTCTTTGTAGAAATGAGAGTCTGACGCGTTTCAGGAGCTTGTCCCTTCCCTCAGGGACTTGTCATATGTGGAGACAGGTGCACATCTATAAGAAAACACATCCATCAGAGTTGAAACATATGAGGAAAGGAGATAAGAGGAGCATCGATGAGGCAAGAAAGGCAAGTTAGCCATAAACAACCCAAAAAGGAAAAAAAAAAAAAAAAAAAAAAAGAACAAAATAAACAGTAAAGAAATGAATCAAAATGGTAACCTGATGCAAGAACTAGACAAATTTGCTGATAAATATTTGATGGGATAAAATGGACAGAAAGCAAGTCCAACAAATAAAATCGAAGTAACAAAGTAATCCACTGTCATAAGGCAGTATAAAGCAGCACTTAGTTGACGTGTGTTGTATGCCACAGCTGTATGGTGTAGCACTAAGCAGCGCCCTACCATAAGGGTTTCAAATTAGCATGTGGTATACCTGTTTGATCAACAAAGCAACAAAAGAAAAATTGTATAATTCACAGACTTGCCTTCAAAAAGAAAACTATTCACCTTAAATGGACAAGTATATTTGATCTGAGTGTCAAAATGTATATTAAATTGATCAATTATGTGTAGATTATGCGTTTCCAATCAAAGGAAAAATAATCAATAAAGATTTAATATCTTTTATAAAATTATACTTATGAAGCAGAAAATCTCTATAAGAGTAAATTATTCCTTAAATATGTTATAAATAAAAAGACCTTTAAGGGGTTTAAAACGCACCATAGTGGTATGTCCAATAGAAATTGGTAATACCTAAACTAACAAGTGCAAGTAAGTTTAAAGTACCGTAAGTAAGTTTGGACATACCACTATGGTGCGTTTTAAACCCCTTAAAGGCCTTTTTTCAGAACTCTCAGGCAAGCTTTAAGATTCACTTTAAGAGCACTTTACATCTGCTCAGAGAGAAGATGGCAGATAGATACAACTTTTGTAGGAGGATTTGTTTCATCTGTGTATAAACTGAGGATAGATACTTCACTGGGTATATGTGAGGATTTATAACCACTTTAAGGTAGGATTTTACCCATGTGAATTACACTAAAGGATAAGGCTGTAATAGACAATTCACTGAGTGAAGTGAGGGAGTTCTTTAAATGGTATTGCACAAAAAAAAAAAACAAACGATAATATGCTAACCTTAATAGAAGCATACAGTACTTGGTATTTGACTGTAATGCTGGCACAGAAAAGAATTCCAAATTTATTCCGGTAATTGCCTCTGGTAGACATTATGTAAACTGGATAAAATGTCAGAATCTGGAAGGATGCCACAGGCCGCAGGAAAGCAGTTTTAAATTGGTAGCATGTGTGCTGCAAATGTTAGCTTGCTAGGTTTATAGAAAAGTATCTTTGCCTTGACTAGTTCTAAAATAAACGTAAAACCTGTCAAGCTTATAGGCAAGAACACAGTTTGTTTTTTCTTTGCTTATTCATTTGAAATTACTCTCTATTTCTACCAATTTTCGATACTGTATAATTTCATAGTATATCTGTCGGAGAATGATATGACAAGGCAGTGGCATGGGCTTTTGGAATAGCTGGGTCAACACCAAGGCATCCAGCAAGGCATGTCATAATCCCAACTGCTGATGACTACTTGCCGGCAACAGTATAGTTAGTTGTAATGCCGAGGGGTAAAAGAGACCTCTCATGCATTATGAAGTCTGCAGTGCTTGTCACATAACATACGTGGCCTGTTTGCAGGTTGCTAAATACAGTGGTGTTCAAAATAATAATAGCAGTCCAACATCTCTAACCAGATCGATCACTGTTTTTGGTATAAATTATATTTCTACATGGCAAATAATGTACTAGTAGGTGTGGTAGAGTAATAGAAAACCCAACAGATATGACATACATGCTGCTGCTTCTGTGTAATTGAAAGGGGCATGTTCATATAACAGCAGTGTGGAGTTCAATTACTGAGGTCATTCAGTCTGTGAAAAAAAAAAAAAAATAGGTGTGAAACAGGTGGCCCTTATTTAAGGACGAAGGCAGCAAATGTTGTACATGCTGGGTATAGTGCATTTCTTTCTGAAAATTTGGGTAAAATGGGTTGTTCTACACATTGTTCAGAAGAACAGCATACTTTGATTAAAAAGTTGATTTGAGGAGATAAAACATACAAAGAAGTGCAGAAACTGATAGGCTGCTCAGCTAAAATGATATCAAATGCTTTAAAATGGCAACCAAAACCAGAAAGACATGGAAGAAAATGGAAAACTACCATTCGAATGCATCAAAGAATAGCCAAAATGGTAAAGACTCAACCAATGATCAGCTCCAGGGTGGTCAAAGAAGGTCTAAGGTTACCTGTGAGTACTGTAACAAATAGAAGATGCCTATGTGAAGCCAAGCTATGGGCAAGAAGCCCCTGCAAAGTTCCATTGTTGAAAAATTTACATGTGCTGAAGAGGTTACAAATTGGCAAAGGACACATTGACTGGCCTAAAAAGAAATGGTGCACCATTTTGTGGACTGATGAAAGCAAGATTGTTCTTTTTGGGTCTAGGGGGCGCAGTTTGTCAGTCGACCCCCAAACACTGAATTCAATCCACAATACACTGTGAAAGACAGTGAAGCATTGTGGTGCAAGGATCACATGGGGATGATTCTCATACTCTTGTGTTGGGCCTATTTATCACATACCAGGGATCATGGATCAGTTTGAATACATCAAAATACTTGAAGAGGTCATGTTGCCTTTGAAATCCCTTTGAAATTGGTGTTTCAACAAGACCACTACCCCAAACACACCAGCAAGCGAGCAGCATTTTGGTTCCAGACCAATATGATAAATGTTATGGAGTGGCTAGCCTAATCCCCGGATCTTAATCCAATAGAAAACTTGTGGGGTGACATCAAAAATGCTGTTTCCGAGGTAAAACTAAGAAATGCAGAGGAATTGTGGAATGTAGTGCAATCATCCTGAGCTGGAATAGCCGTTCACAGGTGCCAGAAGTTGGTTTATATGGCGGGAGTCATTTTGGGGGGCTTGTGGAACCCAGCTTACCTTAGAGAGCTCTGGAAACTCCTTGTTCTCCAGCCCCTCCTATGTGTAAGTCAGCCTGTGTCTATTAAGAGCACATGGTGGCCGAGAACCTCAGTCGGGTCAGCACTAACCAGACTCACCGTACAACCACACCAGACTCAGCATTTCATGTTACCGTTGTTATCCAGGGTTCTATATGTGTGGTTTGTGTTGAAAGAATGAAGGGTCTCTTTCTCTTGGGATAGTAATATTTCTTAACAATATCCCTCAAGAAATATATGAAGATAAATTAATTCCATTTTTCTGACTGCTGGAATAGTGTTTGAGCTTGGTCTTATAGAATGTTGTATACTTTTTACTAGATTGTTTGAGGTGTGGCTGTATCCCATTGTTCTATTGTTTGTGTGCCTTGGGAGAAACCTCTTATGGGATGTATATGCTTATGTGGATTGGCTTACATGTTAATGAAAGCCCTGTCAGCTATTAGATGCTAGGGGGAGGGGATTTCTCCAGCAGCCTCTCCAAAAGACGGTCTACTCCTGAAAATTTGAATACACCCGTGTGTCATGTTACCGAAGGAGGTAAAGTTTACCCACCCTGTGTCACTATGCAAAGAAGGGGGAATGTCCCCTGAGTGTATCTCTCTTTGTGTCTGTGTTTGAATAAACAGTCTTATGCTTCTCTTCACCCTACACTGTGGTTTGTGCTGAAAGAATGAAGGGGTTCTTTCACTTACTTCACAGTAATATTTCTGAAAAATATCCCTCAAGAAATATATGAAGATAAATTCCACCTTTCCAACTGCTGGGAAATTGCATGAACTTGGCATTATAGACTGTTGTATACTTTTGAGTAGATCATTTGAGGTGTGGCTGTATACCATTGTTCTATTGTTTGTTTGCCTTGGGAGCAACCTATTATGAGATGTATATGCTTATATGGATTGGCTTACATGTTAATGAAACCCCTGTCAGCTATTAGATGCTAGAGGGGAAGAGGGTGGGGGATTTCTCCAGCAGCCCCTCCCAAAGACAGTAAAGTTTACCTCACCCTGTGTCATTATGCAAAGGGGGATTGTCCCCTGAGTGTATCTCTTTGTGCCTGTGTTTGAATAAACAGTCTTCTGCCTCTCTTCACCCTACACTGATGTCTCGACAAGTGACTGGGTGGGCTAAGGGACCTTGGATCGTGCTGGTATTGGGCAAAGGAAGCTTATACGGTGGACATACTCATCTTGAGTACGGGGGTCCATTGGAGTCGACGTCATACAACACAGATGTGAAGCAGTTATCAGAAACCGTGGTTATACTAGTTCGCTGATTGACAGGAAAGCTACATTTTCAAGCATTTTTCAGTTTCTACAGTAAATGTTTGAGTTTGTAAAGAAAAAATGCAGACACTGCTATTTTTTGGAAAAGCCCAATATTCCTTTTTCTTCACTTTCTTATAAAGTAATAAAAAATTTAAAACATTATGTTTTGATTTGGAATAGACTGTGCAGTGTTCCCAATGCATTTGCGTGTATGGTAAAAAAAAAAAAAAAAACGAATAAAAAAGTGAGTAAAACTCAAAATCATTATAAACACACTGCTATTATTTTTAATACAACTAAATAAGTTTAAGGCTATGGGAGTATGTCTTATTTGTTCTTCTGAAACTGCATCCTCTTCTATCTATTGTTCATTTTTGCACTAATACATGCTTTCTAATTACAGCTAATAAAGTTTAAATGCCTATCTTTCTTAAAAAAAAAAAAAAGTCCTCCAAGAGATTGTTAGGGGCTCCTTGAGCAATAAGTAGTAACAGATTGATCATCTGCCTGAGGTCAGTGAAGCAAACTATTGAAACAGTGATTTGATTGGAAAGGCATTTTATTCAGCCTTGTTCTAGGTGTGGTACAAAATCAGGCTAGGTTGAATGGAGCTTGTAGTAAGCTGTAAATTAGCAGCATTGAGTCACTAAATAAGAAGACAAAGTATATTTGGGAAACAAAGGAGTAAGATTAGGAAACAAACCAGAAGTTAGCAGGGAAACCACTAACATAGGCAGAACCAGGAAACTAGGACAAGAGAAAAAAAAATACAATAATAAAAATCTTAGCTGAAGTCAAATGACAAGAGATGCCAAAATGTCAATTAGGATCAATTAAAATTGGCCATGGATCGCAGAATAGCTGAAGACTACCTAGCACTGAAACAAGTACCTGCATGTCTTTAAAGCAGAACTAAACTCTCTCAGTCAACATTTGTAATCCTTATGCTGCTAGGATTATTAAATAGATAGGAAGGTATATTATATTTATTTGTTTTAGTCTTTTTCCTTTGTACATTTCTTCAGGTGCTTCCTGGTTTATGACCTAATTTGCTGGTGTGAATGTAGCCTAAAAGTGTTTGTGAACCCTAGGCTTCTTTTACATAGAGCAGAGTCTGCTCCAATCATCATGCAATCAATGGGGTTACATCTAGCTACCTCAAAGTCCGTCCAGATCTGGAAAAAAACAAAAAAAAAAACGAAACAAAAAAAACACAGGAAAGGACCACAGCCTTTTTCGTCTTTGTGGATCTAAACGTGAAGGATTGGAGGTAACCTGATGTAAACCAACAACACGTTTACACCCGGCCGCCCATAAAGCTGTCACAGCGGACACCAGGCACAGACTGAACATCCATGGATTTTTTTTTTTTTTTTTACATTTGGCTCTGATTGAGCAGGTTATTTACACGCATGCATGTATGTGTGGGGCCCTGTTGTTCTGTTTGTGACTGACAACGTTGTCAATTCTTTTTTATCAATTTTATTATTGGTGTTTGGAGGTGTGAACCCAGGCTGTACGATGATGCACCCCCAGGAGATGTGTCTGACAGTCTGGGGCCACAGGCAGTGGGTTAGATGACATTAGCCATAATTCACCCCCAGAAGACCAGCAGCACTGGACCTCTGGGCAACAAGGTGAGTATGGCAGTAAAAAGCTTTTCTTTTCAAAAAAAAAAAAAAAAAAAAACCACAGAAAACACTTGTTTTTCTCCCTCTACAGAGACTGATTATTATAATCTACAGTCACTTCAACAACTACGTATTTTGTTTTTTATTAACCAGAGGTTTAAAAAAAAAAAAAAAAAACTAAGAAGAAAATCTCCATCTTTTTATGGAGTATAGTGCTAGGGATAACCATCATAGCCAAATATTCAAATGCTGTTAGCTTTAAATGGTATTGGATCACCACATACAGTGTTAACTTTGCAGATTTACGTTAGGCATGCAAAATGTAAAGCATATCTAAGCAGGGAATCAAAAAATTATCTATATAACAACTTCCCAGTCCTTAGACATGGTGGCTGCATTTATGGTTTTTTTTCAATTTATTTTCACCTAGTGATCCTGCAAATAATATTTCCTGTCCTAGGGTGACAGGTATTTTTTTTTTGCACTTAACAGTGTGTTAATTTTTAACATGTACATATATTTTGTTTCAATGATAATAGGTTTTGGACTATATAAATGAGGGTCAGTAATTCAGCACCATGTACCTGGGGCATTCTGCCTTCAGGGCTAATTTACAACTGCCTGTTTTTTTTCTGCCTCCAACTGCATATGTAAACTAGACTTTAAAGTTCAACTGTGGGCACAAAACTCTGCTTATCCTGAAGTGGGTTAAGTGCTCACTTTGTCTAGGTGAGAAGAAAAAGCTGTATACGCACCTGATCCTCTGCTCCACCAGCAAACTGCGTGCCACATAGTGAAAAACCGTATGGTTATGGGTTTAGAATAAAAAGGCTTTCCATAGATTCAAAGATGTATTGCATCAAGTAAAAAATCTCCTCTGTGATCACAAAAGCCTAAAATTCAAAAAGGTGCACTGGAATGGAAAAGGGCTCATCAAAGTCCTTTCCATGCCATTGCGTCTTTTTGAATTTTATGCTTTTGTGATCACAGAGGAGATTTTTTTTTTTTACTTGATGCAATACATCTTTGAATCTATGTAAAGCCTTTTTATTCAAAATAAACCCGTAAACCATACAGTTTTTCACTATGTGGAGGCTGTTTATGGATGCTGTTAACCAAAAACGGTTCTGTGATGGAAGGAGGTTTTTTACCACCTGGGACAATACCATCCTGATCCATATTCTCACATGCCCGGTCAAGGTTGCCAGAGGTGGCTCAGCTGAGGAGGAGGAATTGCACCACTTGCTATCCAGAGTTTTGCTAATCACATGCCTGATTGATGCTACCTTCTGGTAAGGGTATTTCATCTTCTCCCCTGGGTGGTGGATGCACACACGGCGGTGACTTTTATTCCTACACTCCTGGATTCCTTCCCATCAACATATATACTAATGGATTTATGTTTTAATCACCAAGGGGACTATACAACTAATGTTGATTTACAATTTGCACAGTGCACTTTATTTAGAGACACTATCAATCAGATGATGGTGTTAGAGTTTTTTGTAAATGCGAATCAAAATTTTGTATCTCACGGTATGTTGATATGTCAATACTCAAAATTTGATTCTTGGCACTGCACTGTTTTCACTTTATTCATTCACATAATTTCTGTTAAGATTGTAATGCTGTCTGCTATTGTTTATATGTATAGCGCAGTATTTTTATATTAATTCCTTGAAACACATATTAGTGATGCATTTTTCATTTAAATCTATGGAAATACACGTCAACTTATTCTGACTCCAGTTGTAATAGTGATCTATCCCTTCTTCAGAACTCTATCCCTGGCCTGAATATATCAGAGACAGTCACTGCAGACAATCATCAGATAAACTCACAAAACACTTGGCATCCACAAATATCTTTAGGCCCCTTTCACACTGGGGTGGTGGGGGCGTCGGCGGTAAAACAGAGCTATTTTTAGCGCTGTTTTACCGTCGTTTTTGCGGCTGTATTCGGCCGCTAGCGGTGCGGTTTTAACCCCCGCTGGCGGCCGGAAAAGGGTTAAAACCGCTCGCATAGCCACGCTGCCCCATTGATTTCAATGGGCAGGAGCGGTTTAGGAGCGGTGAATACACCGCTCCTTCACCGCTCCAAAGATGCGGCTTGCAGGAGTTTTTTTCTTTTCCTGCCAGCGCACCGCTTCAGTGTGAAAGCCCTCGGGCTTTTACAGTGAACAAACAGCAGCGGCTGTTTTGGGTCGGTTTGCAGGCGGTAGTTTTAGCGCAATAACGCTTGCAAACCGCCCCAGTGTGAAAGGGGTCTTACTGCATGCAGAGAGTTGAGGCAAACAATATGATGTGGTAGATTAAAATGTTTAAGGCAGTCAAAATGAACATATAAACTAAACAAATACTGTATATTAACAGTGAAGCGCTACTGACAACTATGGGCTTTTTAAATAAAAACAAAAATCACATCTCCTTAAATAGACACAAGTAAATCAGTAATCATAATATCTCAATAAGTACACACATATCCAATAATCTTCTTTGTGAGAAGGGCAATAAAGTTCATAAGAACAAAATAGGTGTAAGATTCTTCACTCTTGAAATAGACGTGACCAAAATCCCAGTGCTGCAAAAACATACTGTATATGCTCTCGCAATCCACCCTCACCTTCAATATTTGACCTATAGATGGATATAGGTCTATATGTGCCTTCCCCAACTTCAGGGGTTTAGAAGTGTATCCCGGGATCTCTCTGACCACTTTTGCCGCCTTTAATCAGACGCACGGTACTAGAGCTACACGATTATGGATAAAATAAGAAGCACAATTTTTGCTTAGAATAAAGATCATGATTTTTGGCGTAACAGCTTTCACTTTATACAAAAAACATTGGGCTAACTTTACTGTTTTTGTTTTTTTTTTTATTAAATGAAGTGTATTTTTTCCCCAAAAATTGCTTTTGAAAGACCGCTGCGCAAATAGTTTGACAAAATATTGCAACGATTGCCATTTTACTCCCTATGTCGTCTGCTAAAAAAAAAATAAAAAAAAATGTATATGTGTATATATGTATATATATATGTATATATATATATATATTATATATATATATATATATATATATATATATATATATATATATATATATATATATATATATATATTATAGTTTGGGGGTTCTAAGTAATTTTCTAGCAAAAAAAAAAAATTGAACTTGTAGGCAACAAGTGTCAGAAAAAGGCTTAGTTGTAAACTTTAAAAAAACAAACCCTGTAAGACAAAGGCATAAATGAGCTAGTATGCATCGTATACTAACTCGTTATGAAAAACTTACCTTAGAACAAAGCCCCCACACCGCTGACATGTTCCCTGGGTTCATGGGCTCTGGCGCTGTGAGTGTCCAGAGCCGCAATAAAGTCACTCCTGCGCATGGGTGCTGCCGTTCACGCCACAGGGCTCAGAAGGTACAGCACCTGTGGCCGTTCCTTCAGAGCACATGAGCCAGTGATGTCACTGGCTGCATGCAATGTAAATATCTTCTAAACGGTACACGTTTAAGAGATGATTACACTACCTATAGGTAAGCTTTTTTATAGGCTTACCTATAGGTAATGGTCTGCAGGGGACATTTACTTCCTCTTTAAGTGGTTAAACTGCTGTCATTTACAGACCAAAGTTCATCCCTTTGATCTAAAAGAACCAAATGATACAATGTTTCTTTTTATCTCAATGTTGTAAAACTGTGCCGGCTGCCTTTTTTTTTTCTTTGACAGCTCTGAGCAGAGAACGGCTCTACACTTGTTACATGAATTGTGAAAATGCTGTATTAGGATCGTGAGGTTGAATGGAGAGTGTTATTTTTTTAAACGATTAATTGTGCAGCGCTACACAGTACTATCCCTTTAAGTTTTCGGTATTGACTGAGCAGGTACTGCAAATACTCAGAACCATGGAAAGTCCACCATAGTGCAGTAAGGAAATAGTTCCAGAAATGTCAAAGTAATGCACTCACAAGATAAAATAAGAATACAGCATGTAGTAAATCACCATAATTTTGCAGAAAACCAGTCATTCCACCCAACTTCCAATATCGGCGCATATGTCATCCCACTCCACCCCAACGCTCTGCGCCACATGGCTTCATCAGAGGATCTCAAATTATTCAATTACTACACTATGGTTGCGTTTCCATGGTTCTGAGTATTTGCAGTACCTACTCTGATAATACCAAAGATTTAAAGGGACAGTACCATAATATACACACACATATATATATATATATATATATATATATATAATCACATACACACACATACATACAGTGGGGACGGAAAGTATTCAGACCCCCTTAAATTTTTCACTGTTATATTGCAGCCATTTGCTAAAATCATTTAAGCTAATTTTTTTTTCCTCATTAATGTACACACAGCACCCCATATTGACAGAAAAACACAGAATTGTTGACATTTTTGCAGATTTATTAAAAAAGAAAAACTGAAATATCACATGGTCAGAAGTATTCAGACCCTTTGCTCAGTATTTAGTAGAAGCACCCTTTTGATCGAATGCAGCCATGAGTCTTTTTGGGAAAGATGCAACAAGTTTTTCACACCTGGATTTGGGGATCCTCTCCCCATCCTCCTTGCAGATCCTCTCCAGTTCTGTCAGGTTGGATGGTAAACGTTGGTGGACATCCATTTTTTAGGTCTCTCCAGAGATGCTCAATTGGGTTTAAGTCAGGGCTCTGGCTGGGCCATTCAAGAACAGTCACAGAGTTGTGAAGCCACTCCTTCGTTATTTTAGCTGTGTGCTTAGGGTCATTGTCTTGTTGGAAGGTAAACCTTTGGCCCAGTCTGAGGTCCTGAGCACTCTGGAGAAGGTTTTCGTCCAGGATATCCCTGTACTTGGACGCATTCATCTTTCCCCTGATTGCAACCAGTCGTCCTGTCTCTGCAGCTGAAAAACACCCCCACAGCATGATGCTGCCACCACCATGCTTCACTGTTGGGACTGTATTGGACAAGTGATGAGCAGTGCCTGGTTTTCTCCACACATACCGCTTAGAATCAAGGCCAAAAAGTTCTATCTTGGTCTCATCACGACCAGAGAATCTTATTTCTCACCATCTTGGAGTCCTTCAGGTGTTTTTTTAGCAAACTCCATGCAGGCTTTCATGTGTCTTGCACTGAGGAGAGGCTTCCGTCGGGCCACTCTGCCATAAAGCCCAGACTGGTGGAGGGCTGCAGTAATAGTCAACTTTCTACAACTTTCTCCCATCTCCAGACTGCATCTCTGGAGCTCAGCCACAGTGATCTTTGGGTTCTTCTTTACCTCTTTCACCGAGGCTCTTCTTCCCCGATAGCTCAGTTTGGCTGGACGGTCAGCTCTAGGAACGGTTCTGGTTGTCCCAGATGTCTTCCATTTAAGGATTATGAAGGCCACTGTGCTCTTAGAAACCTTAAGTGCAGCAGAAATTTTTTTGTAACCATGGCCAGATCTGAGCCTTGCCACAATTCTGTCTCTGAACTCTTCAGGCAGTTCCTTTGACCTCATGATTCTCATTTGCTCTGGCATGCACTGTGAGCAGTAAGGTCTTATATAGACAGGTGTGTGGCTTTCCTAATCAAGTCCAATCAGTATAATCAAACACAGCTAGACTCAAATGAAGGTGTAGAACCAACTCGAGGATGATCAGAAGAAATGGACAGCACCTGAGTTAAATATATGAGTGTCACAGCAAAGGGTCTGAATACTTAGGACCATGTGATATTTCAGTTTTTCTTTTTTAATAAATCTGCAAAAATGTCAACAATTCTGTGTTTTTCTGTCAATATGGGGTGCTGTGTGTACATTAATGAGGAAAAAAATGAACTTAAATGATTTTAGCAAATGGCTGCAACATAACAAAGTGAAAAATGTAAGGGGGTCTGAATACTTTCCGTCCCCACTAATTATATAATTTGTATATGTATATATATATATATATATATGTATATATATATATATATATATATATATATATACACACACACATTTTATATATATATATATATATATATATATATATATATATATATATATATATATATATATATATATATATATATCCTATGCAATAATTTATATATATATATATATATATATATATATATATATATATATATATATATATATATATATATATATATATTCTAATATATCCTATGTAACTATTGCATACATGTATTAACTTGCCTATCCCTATAAATTAGCTAGTCTAAAGAGTCTGATAAGCACAATGATATAACAAACACATCTGCTGAGTAAACAATGTTACATTTCCCAATAGAATAAGAATATACAAAATAGCAGAATTTATGAAAACTAACATAAAGGTATTAAAAGAAATTACAATGTTACAAAGCTTACAATCAGAACACAATACAAAAATATACTTATCACATCCTCTAGACTGGACTCATCGGCTGGTCTCAAGATGTTGAAAGAGAGAGCTCTGTGCCACATGGCTTAGGCCCAAGCCAGCATTTAGAGCAAGGTCTCAAGATGGCAGAGCCAGCAGGCTCATGCAAAGACCAGCATTGGAAGAGAGAGAGCGCCATTTGCTTGTGTGTGCTCTTTTTACTCAAACATAAACTCTACTCATAGCCACCCCCACTTGCCTCCTCACCATAGATATCGCCAAGAGGTATTCCTAATAGCTATCCATTCTCCAGGAAGCATGCTGTATTGTCCACTAGGGGGCAACACTTGTCGATGAATCGCCACTGTCCGACCTGGGTCAAATCTTAGCTGATCTTCTGTATCTCAACTCAATTATCTCTGCCAGTCAGGCTCTCTTTGAAGCTTGTAAATCACACATATCACAGCAGGTGGGCCTGAGCCAAACCATTGTTATTCTGATATAGTACAAAGCTTTGATGTGTAACTGGTTCCAACTTAGGCCACCTGGCTGTATCAACCAGGAAGTAAACCTCCAGAAATATTATATTAATTCATGTTGAATTCCAACATATGCAGCTTTGCGCCTAAAAGGCGCATATCACCCTTCTTCAGACACGGCTACTATTGAACAGTCCATAACTGTCTTAACGTGTGTCGCTCCCCAACATGTGTTTCCGAACCAGTATCTATGGAACACCCCTTAACGGTCTTAACGTGTTGTGTTTTCAACATGTGCTTCAGAAACGGCTCCTATGGAACAGTCAACGGTCTTAACGTGCTGTGCTTCACAACCCGTGCCGCTTTGCTACTGGGTGACACCAACATCATTCTTCCATGACAGCTTCCATGTCACCATTTTGTATCTTCTCCTTCCCGATATCTCCAGGACGGGGTGCAGTACTGGCAAGGGGTGTCCATTCACTCACCATTCTCCAGCACACACTCAGAGCAGCATACTAACCAGCTTTCAGATACAGAGTCTCGGAGGACCTTTCTTGCCCATATAACTAATCTGTGTGTATTCACTGGCATTACCTGTGCAGTATCTGGTGTCCCACATGTCCAGTAACCGAGAGCTTCTCTATAGGACTGCTAAGATTGAGACACCACCCCTACGAGGAAGTTTTCGCCCCATTAATCTGTCACCTGGCACCCTCTAGTCTGGCCAATTGACACCTTATTATGCATAAGTGCCAGCCTCCTGGATACCCGCATCATATTTCCGTTACGTCAATACACGTCATACATTAAAAACCTAAAACCTTTTCTTCTTTCAATTCTTCCCTCCAACAAAAAAAAATTTTTACATTTCCTGTTCTGATGGATTGGATAGGTTATATTCGTTCCCCAACCTCCAACCCACTGCACATGTATTAATAGCACGTTATTGCATTCATCAGGAGAGACTCCAGCAAAAATGTTTCACAAGTCTTGTTGCTAGGCACAGTCTTTCAGATTCAGCATTAGCACTAAATTATCCATAAGAAAAAAAACAAGTATTAATCTAAATCTTTTTGTTCGTCCCTTCTGTCCTTAATGTTTATCAGAACAAATTTGCGGTGTGGTGTGGTACAGACAAAATGGCAACCAGATGAGCATCTGTCATCCATGTTCCAGAGACCTCTCCAATCTCGCTCCACCAGGACTCTGGAAGTGAAAAAACAAGAGCAGAATCAAATTCTTATACATAATATCTGCTCGCTTGCTATATTTACTTATAGTTCCCTCCTTGGAACCCAAAAACTTAGTATTCCTGGCTTCTACAACTCTAACCAACTCATCAAACAAAGACTTCTTTAGGCTGAACCCACTCTAAAATGGATCCTCATGGTATGATCAAAAATTAAAAAAAAAAAACGAACGTCAATGTTGCTTTCCAAAAACTCTAATTTTAACCACTTGACCACTGGGCACTTAAACCCCCTTCCTAACCAGACCAATTTTCAGCTTTCGGTGCTCTCACACTTTGAATGACAATTACTCAGTCATACAATACTGTACCCATATGAAATTTTTGTCCTTTTTTTTCACACAAATAGAGCTTTCTTTTGGTGGTATTTAATCACCGTTGGGTTTTTTATTTTTTGCGCTATAAAAGAAAAAAGACTGAAAATTTGGTAAAAAAATGAATTTTTCTTTGTTTCTGTTATAAAATTTAGCAAATTAGTAATTTTTCTTCGAAAATTTTGGCCAAAATTTATACTGCTACATATCTTTGGTAAAAATAAGTACAACTTGGTGTATATTATTTGGTCTTTGTGAATGTTAGAGAGTCCAAATGCTATGGTGCCAATATCTGAAAATTGATCACACCTGACCCTAACATGCCAGAAAAGTACAAATACCCCCCAAATGACCCCTATTTGGAAAGAAGACATTCCAAGGTATTTAGAAAGATGCATGGTGAGTTTTTTTGAAATTGTCATCTTTTCCCACAATTCTTTGCAAAATCAAGATTTTTTTTTTTTTCTTTTTTTTTTTCACAAAATTGTCATATTAGAAGGTTATTTCTCACACACAGCATATGCATACCACAAATTACACCCCAAAACACATTCTGCTATTACTCCCGAGTACAGTGATACCACATGTGTGAGACTTTTACACAGCGTGGCCACATACAGAGGCCCAACATGCACGGAGCACCTCCAGGCGTTCTGGAGCACCCAGGCCAATTCTTATATTTCTCTCCTACATGTAAAAATAATAATTTATTTGCTAGAAAATTACATAGAACCCCAAAACATTATATATATATATTTTTTTAGCAAAGACCCTAGAGAATACAATGGCGGTTGTTGCAACTTTTTAGCTCGCACGGTATTTGCGCAGCAATTTTTCGAACGCGTTTTTTTTGGAAAAAAAACATTTTTGTGCTTTAAAAAAAAAATAAAACAGTAAAGTTAGCCCAATGTTTTTGCATAATGTGAAAGATGAAGTTACGCCGAGTAAACAGATACCTAACATGTCACCCTTCAAAATTGCACACTCTCGTGGAATGGTGCCAAACGTCGCTACTTAAAAATCTCCATAGGTGACGCTTTAAAATTTTTTACTGGTTACATGTTTTGAGTTACAGAGGAGGTCTAGGGCCAAAATTATTGCTCTTGCTCCAACGTTCGCAGTGATACCTCACATGTGTGGGTTAAACACCGTTTTCATATGTGGGCGGGACTTACGTATGTGTTCGCTTCTGCATGCGAGGACACGAACATGGGCGCTTTAAACATTTTTTTTTTTTTTTTTTTTATTGTTTATTTTACTTTATTTATTTTAGTTTGACACTTTTTCCCCCCCAAAAAAATTTTTGATCACCTTTATTTCTATTACAAGGAATGTAAACATCCTTGTAATAGGAATATGGCATGACAGGTCCTCTTTACAGTGACATATGGGGTCAATAAGACCCCACATCTCACCTCTAGGCTGGGAAGCCTGAAATAAAAAAAAAAAAAAAAAACGATCTTGGCTTCGATCGTAGCTGTGAGTCGGTAGAAGCACCGGAGGGTGGCGGGAAGGGGGGGGGGGCGTCCCCTCTCGCCTCCCGTAAGAACGATCAAGCAGTGTAACAGCCACTATGATCATTCTTAAGGTGTAGGAAATCGCCGGCTGAAAAAGCTGATATCTGAATGATGCCTGTAGCTGCACCCATCATTCAGATATCCCCGCACAAAGTCAAGGACATCATATGACTGTGGGCGGGAACTGGTTCAAAATTGCGGGGTATTGCAGAGTATTGCGGAGTAGTGCAGGGTATATTGCTGGGTATATTGCAGAGTATTGCTGGGCATATTGCAGAGTAGTGCCGTGTATATTGCAGAGTATTGCGGGGTATCATGCAGAGTATTGCGGGGTATCATGCAGAGTATTGCGGGGTATCATGCAGAGTATTGCGGGGTATCATGCAGAGTATTGCGGGGTATCATGCAGAGTATTGCGGGGTATCATGCAGAGTATTGCGGGGTATCATGCAGAGTATTGCGGGGTATCATGCAGAGTATTGCAGGGTATCATGCAGAGTATTGCAGGGTATTATGCAGAGTATTGCGGGGTATTATGCAGAGTATTGCGGGGTTATGCAGAGTATTGCGGGGTATTTATGCAGAGTATTGCCGGGTATAATGCAGAGTATTGCCGGGTATAATGCAGAGTATTGCCGGGTATAATGCAGAGTATTGCCGGGTATAATGCAGAGTATTGCCGGGTATAATGCAGAGTATTGCCGGGTATAATGCAGAGTATTGCCGGGTATAATGCAGAGTATTGCGGGGTATTATGCAGAGTATTGCGGGGTATAATGCAGAGTATTGCGGGGTATAGTGCAGAGTATTGCGGGGTATAGTGCAGAGTATTGCGGGGTATTATGCAGAGTATTGCGAGGTATATTGCAGGGATGGCTGAGCATGGAGGGATGGATGGATGTGACAGCAATTGTCACTGAGCACCGCTGTGGGCACTACACATGCAGCCCACAGCGGTGCTGCCATCCGATCCCTCCCCCCTCGCACTGTACCGATCGGTACACAGAGGGGAGGGAGGAACCGGCGTCATGACATGACGCCGGTCTGTTGACATGTGATCGCTCCGTCATTTGACGGAGCGATCACATGGTAAACGGCCGCGATTAGCGGCCGTTTACCGTGATCCGTGATGCGCCGGGTCCTCTGGACCCGGCGGTCACGGAAGTTCTCGGGTGCGCGCCCCAGGGGGCGCGCGAGAGCAGTATTCTGGGAGGACGTCCCACGGACGTCCACCCAGAACTAGCCGACCGCGCTGCAGCCGTCTTTCGGCTATGGCCCGGTCGGCAAGTGGTTAAACACTAAAAACAATGCATTTATCTATACCTTAATACCTATGCACTAAACCCCCTTTCAGGTAGGCAATGCCTACACCTTTTGGAACTTTTTCCACCTGAAAAAAAACAAAAAAAAAACAAAAAAAAAAAACAAAAAAAAAAAAACACAAGAAACAATAACTCCAGCAGCTAAAATGGCTTCCTACCAACACTTGTCTTAAACAAAATGTATTCAGCTGCTACTTGGGGGCATAGCCGATGATCCCCCTTTCAGGTGGACTAAACCTAACAATTTTTACACTTGAACAAAACAAAAATAAAATACAATAAAAATAAAAAAAATAAAAACAAAAATCAAAAATTTAATACAAAAAATTAAAAATAAGAGAAAAAAAAACAATAATCATAACAGAAAAATGCTTTTAGAAAAAAAAAAAATTAGATAGATATCTCTATAGCTATATATAGATTGATATATATAATAGAGAGATCTATATATAGAGATCTCTCTCTCTATTATATATATATATATATATATATATATATATATATATATATATATATATATATATATATATATATATATATATATATATATATATATATATATATATATATATATATATATTTCAGAGGCTTATCCTTGAAAATACTAAAAATATATCAAGGTCCTCTATTATATTTAAAACATGAAGCTCATATCTAAACCTTATTCATAGCAAGGAAACATTGACCAGAAAATTCTTAGCATCCATGCAGCTCACTAAGTGCTGCTAACATTGTTTCCCCTAGTGCTACATTTGAATAACCATGCGGCTACCTCCGCTGTTCTACATATTGATGATTTTCAGTTTGTAGTCTCCGCATTTGGGTCTTAAAAGGGAAATGGGTTTGATTACTATGGCCTCAATGCTTTGGATTGCTACCCCATCTGGCAGAATAAACTTCATAAGGCCTTGGGGTCGTTTTAGGGTACTTCCTTTGCATATCATTCTTGGCCATCAAACAAACAATACTTCGCTATGTGACCCCCCGTTTTACACAAAAAGCACTTGAGCGCTGGTCTCCCTGCATAGGCCCTTCTTTGAGCATATGGTGATGGAGACTCATATTGCTGCATGTCATTACTAAGACTGGAATGAACAGACTACACTTTCATCGTCTGAGGAGTCATCAGAAGTTTCAACTCCTGAATCAATTTCAAGCGAAGTTACGGTACTTTTTTTAAATCTCCAACATTGATTCCTATCATAGTAACATCACTTGCAGCAACAATAGCATCTGGTTTACCAAATTGTTGTTCTGGAGCCTCTATCTTTGCTGAGCAACTGCTACTGTTCAGCTTTTGCATGTTTGGAGGATAACTCCATTATGGCTGCCTGTGCCCCCCGTAATTCCTCCCTTTTTATAATTCCTAATCCTTGCCCAGTCACTCTCACCAGTACTCTTGACCGGCTACAGGCCTAACAATACAATAAACGTTAACACATACAGTGGGGACGGAAAGTATTCAGACCCCCTTAAATGTTTCACTCTTTGTTATATTGCAGCCATTTACTAAAATCATTTAAGATAATTTTTTTCTTAATGTACACACAGCACCCCATATTGACATAAAAACACAGAATTGTTGACATTTTTGCAGATTTATTAAAAAAGAAAAACTGAAATCTCACATGGTCCTAAGTATTCAGTTCCTTTGCTGCGACACTCATATTTAACAAAGGTGCTGTCCATTTCTTCTGATCATCCTCGAGATGGTTCTACACCCTCATTTGAGTCCAGCTGTGTTTGATTATACTGATTGGACTTGATTAGGAAAGCCATACACCTGTCTATACAAGACCTTACAGCTCACAGTGCATGTCAGAGCAAATGAGAATCAAGAGGAGGTCAAAGGACTGCCTGAAGAGCTCAGAGAGAGAATTGTGGCAAGGCACAGATCTGGCCAAGGTTACAAAAAAATTTCTGCTGCACTTAGGAACCTTAAGAGCACAGTGGCCTCCATTATCCTTAAATGGAAGATGTTTGGGACGACCAGAACCCTTCCTAGAGCTGGCCGTCCGGCCAAACTGTGCTATCAGGGGAGAAGAGCCTTGGTGAGAGAGGTAAAGAAGAACATAAAGATCACTGTGGCTGAGCTCCAGAGATGCAGTCGGGAGATGGGAGAAAGTTGAAGAAAGTCAACCATCACTGCAGCCCTCCACCAGTCGGTGCTTTATGGCAGAGTGGCCCGACGGAAGCCTCTCCTCAGTGCAAGACACATGAAAGACCGCATGTAGTTTGTTAAAAAAAAAAACACCTGAAGGACTCCAAGATGGTGAGACATAAGATTCTCTGGTCTGATGAGACCAAGATAGAACTTTTTGGCCTTAATTCTAAGCGGTATGTGTGGAGAAAACCAGGCACTGCTCATCACCTGTCCAATACAGTCCCAACAGTGAAGCATGGTGGTGGCAGCATCATGCTGTGGGGGTGTTTTTCAGCTGCAGGGACAGGACGACTGGTTGCAATCGAGGGAAATATGAATGCGGCCAAGTACAGGGATATCCTGGACGAAAAACTTCTCCGGAGTGCTCAGGACCTCAGACTGGGCCGAAGGTTTACCTTCCAACAAGACAATGACCTTAAGCACACAGCTAAAATAAGGAACGAGTGGCTTCACAACAACTCCGTGGCTGTTCTTGAATGGCCCAGTCAGAGCCCTAACTTAAACTCAATTGAGCATCTCTGGAGAGACCTAAAAATGGCTGTCCACCGTTTACCATCCAACCTGACAGAACTGGAGAGGATCTGCAAGGAGGAATGGCAGAGGATCCCCAAATCCAGGTGTGAAAAACGTGTTGCATCTTTCCCCAAAAGACTCATGGCTGTATTAGATCAAAAAGGTGCTTCTACTAAATACTGAGCAAAGGGTCTGAATACTTAGGACCATGTGATATTTCAGTTTTTCTTTTTTAATAAATCTGCAAAAATGTCAACAACTCTGTATTTTTCTGTCAATATGGGATGCTATGTGTACATTGAGGAAAAAAAATGAACTTAAATGATTTTAGCAAATGGCTGCAATATAACAAAGAGTGAAAAATGTAAGGGTCTGAATACTTTCCGTCCCCACTGTATATCCAATTGTTTGCTTCTTTTGCTCTCTATGTCCTTTAGCCTCGGGCTCCATGTACCTTCGAGCCTCCTATGAGAATGTTAATAATTAAACTGGCCCCTCAGGGTATTTATTCAATACCTGTACCTCAATTGTGTTTATCGTACTTTGTATATTGCTTATTTTCCTCATATAATTCATGCATATTGAATTTTAACTGTTCGTTTACTTTTTTGTGTTTACATTGTTGCTATTGAGTCTTGCTGCTTGCCCCCCTCCCATGCGCTGTTCCTCGGTGTCCCATATGTGTATCCTGCGGTGGCTCGGTGGGTTCCCTGGTGGTTGGATGGATCCCAGCACTCGGGACCGCCCCCTTCAGTTGTACCTGCCCTGGCTTGGGCTTCCGCCCTGTGGCCATAGGACGAGTGCGCATGCGCACAATCATCTCGCGCGCTCATTGCGGGAGCCCTGACCTGGTGACATCACAGGCCGGCGCTTGTGAATTGTCGCCGGGTTGGGGACTACAAATAGCAGGCATCAGCCTGCTTGGTCATGCTCTGGACCCTGCGCCTGGGATTCATGTTGCCATCAAGTACACAGTGAGTCTACTTTAGGATTTTATATTATATCTTAATTATAGCCATTCAACAGCTTTCCCTGGTTTAGGGAATTGGCAATGGGCTGATCCTCTTACTTGGGGCATTATCTTTTTTTTATCCATAAGATACTGGGGATTGAGTGTATGTGCTTGCTCTACACCACTTTCCATCATCCACCTGTGGTGTTATATATCGCCTTTATACACTGGTACCTCCCCCTTCGTTGAACTCCTTTTCTCGGGACATACAAGTTTCTATATTTAGATATAAAGGTATACACTATTTTTTGTCCGCTCCACTGTTCCCCATTATCACCTTCCCATTTTAAATCTGTACCAACATTCCATCCACCCTTCCCCATATTTTTCTTTTTTTTTGTCACCATTCATCTTCTTTCGTTTTTCCTGTTTCCTTTTCCCTCCTTTTTTTTCTTTCCTCTTCTTTTCATCCTCTGTCTTTTCCCCTCCCTTTTTTCTCTTTCCTTGTTATCTCTTCCCTCCACTTTGTGTCTCCCCTTTTTTCCTCTTTTCCTTTTTCACCCCTTTCTCCCTCAATCCTTGCTCACGGTCCAATCCCCTTCATCACTCAATCCAATCCTATTTTATATTTTACATTCGCTATTAATCATATTTTTTGTTGCGCCCTTTTGAATTCTTTCCCATCACTTCAATTGTCCTCCCTCCGGTCACATCATCCCCCTTTTATATTACCGCCCCTCACTACACTTAACCTTCACTGTCACCTCCCTTTATTTGTAGCTTTTCAGCTAATTCAATCACTACAGTCAGTCACATTCCCTCACTCCCATATATACTTTACCGACCCCCTCTATGGTGGTGATACCTTGTACCCTGCGCATGCTGGGATGTGGGTTAGCAGCTCCACTCTTTCCCCTTTATTTACATAATTATACTGCCTAATCAATATTTTGTAATAAATGCTGTTGGTCAACTACACGGGTATTGATCTGTCAAGCAAATTACAGATGCTCTCCTGCTGAAGCGGCTTTGCGTGCAAAACTAGTAGAGATGCTATCCGTGATCAACTGTCCCACTGTGATTTTCCCCGTCTGGGGATCATTATCTTGGTGATATACATTCAGTGTTGCCATGCTTTTGACCTGTAACTGATTATTTCCCTCCCTCCTAGATTGTAAGCTCTAACGAGCAGGGCCCTCTGATTCCTCCTGTATTGAATTGTATTGTACTTGTACTGTCTGCCCTAATGTTGTTGTAAAGCGCTGCGTAAACTGTCGGCGCTATATAAATCCTGTATAATAATAATAATAATAATTTGCCATGCAATTTTGCATTAATAAACTTTTGTAATGTTTTATACATTTAGTTACATATTTGAATCTACCTCTGCCCTACTGTACCGAGATAGTCCAATTGCCCCATTTCTTTGGGAAAGCGTTGTTGGGGACCAGGCTTCCGACCCCTTAAGCCCTTAAAGACCATGAGTGAATATGGGGGAGGGATGTAAATATTGGCTAGGATAAACAGCTGCTTGTACAGAACACAAAGAAAAATGGGCCCAATGGGTGCCTGCAGGTGAACTCTACCCCAATTACAATCAGAATGGACACATCCCTAGAGTAGATGGAATGAAATTGAGTACAATATTGTCTAAGTTTTAGATAATGAAGTGTGTGAGTGGAGATGGGTTTCCTGCGGGTAGATCACAGATGGAGAAAGATATGTTTAACCTCCCTGACGGTATTCCAGAGTGTGGCTCGGGGTGGATTTTCAGCACCAAAAGCAGTAACCCCAAGCCACACTCGGGATTGCATCGCAGGATCCAGGTACAGCAAACTTACCTTGTTCCCAGGATCCTGCGATGTCCTCCCCGCTCTGTGTGAGAGCCGTCCTCCGCTCGATCTATCAGTGTTGGGCTCCGTTCCCTGCGAGCGCTGCGACGCACGGGGACGGAGAACGGCACCAAATTCAAAAAGTAAAAAAAACACAATACATATACAGTACACTGTAATCTTACAGATTACATTACTTTATCAATTTATTTCACATCCCTTTTGTCCCTAGTGGTTTGTCCAGTGCCCTGCATGTACTTTTCTATTATATATACTGTTCTTTCTGCCTGGAAACTGGAGATTGTCCATAGCAACCAAAACCATCCCTTTACATCAAAAGCGGTTTTAGAACAGCTAGAAAACAGCGATAATAAATCACTTGCAGAATTGTGCGATAGTGATTTGTGGGGAAATCCGTCATCGAACACTGAAAGTAATGACAGCGACAATTCTGCAACTGAGCAATTTTCAGTGTTTTTGATTTGATTACATTATTGAATAATTTTTTATTATTTGTTATAATTATTTATAGTTAATTATAACTTATGATTTCATGTTTCAAACTTTATCATACCTGGGATGTCTACTAGACTCTTGTTTGGACAGATTTTAGCGAGTTATTCCTAAGAATTACAGGCCTACAATATAAAACGCCAAATTTTCATGCAAAATAATTGTACCACTTTCAGCATACCGCCAGGGAGGTTAAGGGTGATGAACATTGCTTGACTTTTGTTGGCATCACCCAAGCCCCTGATATTCCAAGAGACTACTACATCCTCTGACATATATGCTACGCTATGAGCAAACCATATAAGGTTAGAGGGGAAAACCTGTATAACCCCAGCACGTAACAAATCTAGACTACAACTGAAGTAGAGAGTTCAATTACCCAACCCAGAGTCCATAACTGATAGTCCTTGGATTACTGTAGAGCGAAAGCTGCTCATAGCCAGAATGATTTCCACTGATAATGAAAGAAAAAGTAACAAAAAAACAAAATAACTGGAAACTGTTCAAACTTTCTTCTCACAGGAGCCACTACAGGGGTGCCATCTGGTCTCAGTTGAACATGAGTGAGGTCTATGCAATGTGTCACAAAATGTAACACGTAAAGCAAAAGAAGTATGAGGGGGAGAATTAAACCAACTTTGGATGCAGCAGGTCTCCCCTAAGTCATTAAAGAAGATGTGTCAAGTAAGGCACTCTGTGGGCTCAGGCGATTAAGTCAAACTGGTTCTGAAGAGTGAAGATGGTGTTCCATGGGCATCTAGCCAGACGGGGACTGAGGCTGGTGAATCGAAAAAGTGGGTGATGCCTTGAGCAACTACTCATAACTTTGTTGGGTATAGGATCTGTTGAGTTGGTGAAGATGTTTTTTCAGATCACTATATTTTGCTTGTGGACGCGGAACCTCAGCAGAAAAATTAGCTTAAATCCAGACATGGTGATGTCTGTACATTGTCTTATTGGAAAATTATGTCTCTGTCCTTATAGTTGAACAAATGGAGGAAGGGTGTTAGGGTCCCTGCCAGACCACCACCTGTTGGGGCACCCATGTGCCCACTCCACTGCAAGGGGGATTGAAACAGTCAGCCCCAAAAGTATCCTTCAACTAGCCTTTTATAAAATCAACCAGGGATCTCCCCACTGAGCCCTTTGACAACCCCACAATGAGGAAATGTTTCTGCATAGCCTGTTCTCCAAGCCCTCCACGTGGTAATCGTGGGATGAAATTTTTAGCTGTGGATTAAAAATGCTGTAGTAACGGATTTACAGAGCCTTCAAGAGAGCTTATCTTCTCTTTGGCATCAGTGATCCTCTCAAGTTTCAAATGTCTTGTCTAATGAGAAACATCTTCCTGTTAAAACCCTGGGTCAGTGAAACAAGGGAGGTATTTCAAGAGGTCACTGCTGTTAAAATATCAGCTCAGAATGGAGGGGAAGCCCTGCGTGCTCAGAGTCAGGATCACGGCGGCCTTAAATACTCACCATGCCATCAGACTGTCCCCATGTATCCATGCCACCTGTACAGGCCATGAGGATCGTCTGGAGTATGAGACTGTGCTGGGTCTTAAGCACAGGTTGGTGCAGGATCTTTGACTGGAGTCTGTGCAAACCCCTCCAGATGGGCTCTGGTGTGTCAGCTTCTCCTTCATCCCTCGCTATGGAAGTGCTCTGACGCCATCCTGAATAGACCAATTTGCCTCTGTTTTTTTAGTCATGCCGATTTTAACCATTATAAGACGACGGTGGCAAAGCAGGGAGGCCAGGGATGTGAGAACTTGCTGTTAGGCTGGATCAAAATGAAATGTGTCCATTACAGGCTGGATTATAGCAGGTTGAGATTGGAGAGCTGCTGTAGAAGTGTCCACTCACATCTCCATCCAAGCCACACCCCTCAGCCACACACACTTTAATAAGCGTTTTCCATCACCTAGCAGGATTCCAGGAAAAACAGCACAGCTGACTTGTTTTGGAAGGGGCAGGCTCCAGGGTTATCATCCTATTGTTTGCTTCACTAATAAGTGAATCACTGATCTAGAACAAGCATATGCACATGTGTGTTCCAGGTGGCTGCATATACCTCGGTCATACATCAAAACTCTATACGGTGTACCTGGGATGGGAAGGCCTGGTATTGGCCATTAGATGCACCCTTTCTAGTTTCTGTGTTCGGTAAAAGTTGGGGGTGGAGTTTCAAGTGCAGGATGTCAAGGTATGGAGGGGCCTTAAAGTTGAAAAGAATCTTGAACATAGCAAATACTTGCAAACATGATACACAGTATAGTAACATGATCATGGCTACACAGGCTTGCCTGCAAGGGGTCCCAAGGCACAATCATAAAATAGGGAAAAAGGAGACATCCCTCATGTGGAGAATTCTTTTGACAGACTGACAGCGGATGCAACTATAAACTGCAATATGAAGTATCCCAGTATTTATAGAAAAGGAAAAATGTACATAGTAAAGTGTCAAGTTTTTTTTAATCTGCCATTTTTAACTGCAAGTTTTAGCCTTAAGGCCATTATTTTTCAATACAATGTGATAGACCAGCTGATCAACTGCACCCCTTTGTACAAGTATTTGTGACTCACTCAATTGTTACTCTTTTCTGCACCAAGAACAGGAGACCATGCAATGCGGATGATACTTGAAGACCACCTTGAAAACGGCTTTATTTCTCTGGCTGATAAAAATACCAGTTTTCAAGACCACCCCACAAGAAGAGAGAAAAAAAAAAAAAAAAACGAACCCATCATCAATTTAATTCCTTAAAGAATAACTAAGCTCAAGCACAAACAAAAACAAAACGTATATAGTGCGGTTTTATAAGTCCTTAGATGTGATGTGGTGGCTGCATTTTTGTATTATGAGGCAGAGCATGTACAGAAAATATGCTATTTGTAGGGTTAACAGATAAAAAAAAAAAAAAATGGCACAGCAGCCACCCACCACATACACTATAAGGAATAAAATTCTTTAAAATGTATTTGTTAGCGTCATCCAAAGTGCTGATACTTCTTATGCCCTATCCTTTATGGGCAGTTGGATGGTAATGAACGTGTGTCTGTTTACACCTGAGTACTTTAAGGTCCAATCTAATTCCTCAGAAAAAAAAAAAAAAAAAGGAGATTTATTCCCCATGTCTGGCTGGACACTCCATTCTCCTCTATAGGCAGTCGGATGCAAATGGACAGCTTGTCCCTTTACATCTGGCTGCCCATAGAGCAGAGCAGGTTGCGTCCATGTCCGTTCTGCATAAGCAGAGCAGACATGGACTTGTCATCCAGCCGCTTAGCTCAGCAGGGGATCAGTGGGCAAATCCCTTGCTGAGAACAATTGGCTCCTGCCCACATGAAAGTGGGCTTATTCTCTGAATGCTCCTTAAAATGCTAATTGATAATTACTGAATTCATTAAGACAAATGAAGTAGGCAAAAGAAGCTCACAGATAGTATATCTTGTCATCAACATCTTATCCCATTAAAGAGATGCACTCTTGCTGTTGCTTGTCCCAGGAAAGTGCGCACAGCCGAGACGAGCTGCAGCTAATAAGTCATCTCCTTTGTAGTCGTTGTCAGATTGGCTGCGCAGGAGGGGTTGGGCCTAATAACTAGGGCTAGAAAGCATTTGGAAATATGGGACAAAACTGTAAAATAAAAAATATAAATCATAGATATTTAAAGTATTTCTGAAATCTAAGACAAATGCAGATAAAAACTCAGTTTAAAGGTGGATTCAAGTTTATTATACAACTTCATATAAAAATATGCTTTTAATACACAGTTTACAAAAATTAAGAATTGACAATAGTAAACTTTTGTTTGCAAGTTTATCCTGATTGTACATTTAAATATATATTTGCGTTGCACAACTTGAATTTTGCCTTATCCTAAAAGGAACCGGCTGACAGCCATTCACACAAATAAGGACTACTGTCAGTTTCCATATGCCTTTTGTAACACAATGTCACACTCTAAACGTAACTCTTGCTTACAAATGCTTATTAATCACATTCATAAATGGACACCTGTAGTTGTAAATACAAAAACACAAAATTGAACAGAATAATAATGAAATCCCAGAGATTACTGTAATGTATTGTTTGATTGTACATCAACAGTCTATAAGTGTGGATCACAATTTTTTATAAATGTGTTCCTAATAGTCCATGTATTGCTGCATAAAACATTGTGAAAACAGACCCTCAAGAGGATATAGTTATATAAATAGTTATCAAAAATCTGTGAGGATAAGGCACAAAGATATTAGTCAATATTGTATTTAAAAAGCCGGCTATAAGTGAAGTCTAAAAGGCAAGCTAACGAGGGTCTTATTTTTAATGGTGTATGCCTTACAAGATATTGAAGAATAACTAAAAGGTGGCCCATAAATGGCAATACCCCAAATTTGAGCATTACTTCAGACTATCTGGCCATTTCTGAGCTACTAGAGAGTATTCATGAGAGAAACGCAATGCCAAAAGGGTTTATCACAATTTCCAAAAATTGTTGGAAAACCCTACTGCAAACTGAAAAATAAAGCATCTAGGTTCCACGTATTAGGTGCTGCCAGCACTGACCAAAGACCACAGTAAACCTCAGCTTCAAATACACCTGTGAGGATGGCATGCATCTCCCTGCCCATCATTCTCGGCCAGCTATTTGTCCATCTATGACCACTCAAAATATATCCGTGCAGTGTTTAAATGGACATAAATCTCTTTGCTTTCAATTCCATTAGTCCAAGAGCAAACTGAGCTGGCAAAACAAAGGTATGGTGAGCACTAAAAGGGAGTTGCCAGTACTGCAGATGGGACCATGTCTTTGCTTAGTATCGGATACAAGAGCATTAGATACAGAGTGTGTACTGTATTATAGCCATGCTTCCACCAAAGATTTACTAGATCTATTAATGGAGTCATCCCAGCTCCACTTACCCTGTATTGAAGGAACTGAAAACATGGGTATAGTGAAGAATGCCACGATGCACTAAGCTTCACCGTGGCAGTATTTCTCATAAAGTACCAGGAATTTTCAGACACTGCTGGCTAAACATTTTTTTAGAAATTTACATTTATACAATCATTGTAATAAATCAATATACACAGTTCAACATAACAATGAAGGCCTGAGAAGAATATAGAAATTGAAAAATAAGCATTAAAGCTGGAAACCTACCAGTTTGCCTGCTTGAGCCCATCACACTTTTAAATACAAGCAAACACATAAATAATACAAGTTAAAGCATTTAAATATGGCAAGGCTGCAGCTGCTTGAATACTGTGACTTTTTTGTCACTAACATTACCACTAACATAGCAAATGCATCATTAGCATATCCACCTGTAATCAAACGGAATAACTGTACATACACTGAGCGAGATTTAGTAAGGGCTCATTCACTCAGGCTCTTGTCCCAAAACAGCATGAAGAGCCCTAGGTTTATTCTTTTCTGTCCTAGCAGTGAGCTGCATGCACCTGTACAGCTGAGTTTGACAGGTACACATGGCTCTGGATGAGCAGTCATTGGGGTATGTGCACCCATTCCTGCATACCTGTTAAACTCAGCTCTGCAGGCGAGTCCATACAGCCAGCCAATGTGAGTTAATTCACCAATATTGGTTGCCTGCACACAGCTCAGCATTAAAACAGAAAAGTAAACAATAGGTATGCGCATACGGCATGAGGCTCAGCTTCCACGTTAATGAGCCCCAAGACTGCAGCCGACAAAATCTGGTGAAGCTATGCACATTACCCAATCAGCTTCTAACTTCAGTTTGGTCAGTTAAGCTTTGCAAAATAATGCTAAAAGCCAATTGGTTGCTATGCACAGCTTCTCCAGTTTTAGTAAATTCCCCTCACTGTGCACCAATTTTTTTTCCAGCTAAAATAAAATGCAACTTGGAGGCACCGCTGAGCTGTAAAAAGCAACCTAGAACAGCAATTCATTAAACATGCTTATATGAAACAGTTTCAAACTTTAGTCACTGAGTTTTTTGTTGGCTAAAAGAAAAAAAAAAAAAAAAAAAAAAAAAAAAACTTGGTTCTTTACCTGACCAAAACCACATTTATAAAAAGAAACTCAAAGTGTGAAGCCATATTGTATATAAATAAGCCTGTGCCTACAAGGCCATTTTTTGATATCAAACTGTAGAATAAAAAGTGCCTTTGATGTACAGATTTACAAATGTGCTTTTCTTAAGCTTGGCTCACAGTACTCGGTCCAGCTGGAAAGGTCACATATTTCACTGGAAGCAGGCAACTAGGTCTGTAAACACCAAAAATATAGCAGCATTGTACAGCAATACATTCAAATGAAGATCCACTCCACTTGATGTAAAAAGTAAGTCTGAAGTAAATGCTTCTTTTTCTCTTCAGAGACAATAATTTCTAGAGCATATTCAAATGGGACAGTCTGCGTGTACTGCATATAAATGCAGTACATCTGTAAAAAGTTGATAAAATCTAATGAAAAAAAAATATATATTTTAAATGCCATTATAGTAGGAATAGTCAATGAGAATGTGATTTATTGGCCAAACTCCAAATGTTAGCTTGTCACAGGACCTACATCCACGGTTATTTTTGTGTACAAAGGATGCTTTTCAGTCTTGACTACTTTGTAGGTGAGAGAATTTATGCCATCTGAATTCATGGTATGTCTTGTATGTGCAATCAGATCAAACCTGCAAAATAAGTACACATTTTCATGAGAGTGCCACTATTGACTATGTGCATTGCAGAGATCAGTGAATGTCTAAATATCAACTCTTCTAGCATGTTGCCTGACCTGCACCTGTTTTTCCTTATTCTTCCTTCGATTCAGTCCAATTCATTCAACAAATTGGTTTACTACTGTACTGGTTTGAAAGATTTCTGTCATACAAAGTTCTCAGTTTTTTTTATACCGGGTTTTAGCTTTAAAACAGACTGCTTTACACAAAGCACTACATTTTTTTGAGGTTCTGATCTAGGCTTTATTACTGCATGAGAAATTCCTCTGTACTGCTAACTGGTTGTATGATGGTTTAAGTAATTGTAACGGCTCAATTTTTTCCTATAAAAATAACAAACATGTTGTACTTACCTCCTCTGTTGCAGTGGTTTTGCACAGAGCAGCTCAGATCCTCCTCTTCTCGGTTCCCTCTTCAGTGATCCTGGCCCCTCCCTCCTGTTCAGTGCCCCCACAGCAAGCAGCTTGCTATGGGGGCACCCAAGCCGAGTCACATCTCCCTGTGTCCATTCAGACATGGAGTCCCACTTTCCTCCGATTGGCTAGCTGACTTTGATTGACAGCAGCAGGAGCCAATGGCGCTATTGCTGTCTCAGCCAATCATGAAGGAGAATCTTTGAGGGCGAAGACACTAGTGGACAGAGAGGGACTTCAGGTATTAGGGGGCTACTACACACAGAATGCATTAAGATAAAAAAAAAAAAAAAAACTGACTTTACAACTTCTTTAACCACTTCAGCCCCAGACCATTTGGCTGGCAAAAGACCAGAGCATTTTTTGCGATTCGGCACTGCGTCGCTTTAACTGACAATTGTGCGGTCGTGCGACGTGGGTCCCAAACAAAATTGACGTCCTTTTTTCCTTACAAATAGAGCTTTCTTTTGGTGGTATTTGATCACCTCTGCATTTTTTATGCACTATAAACAAAAAAATAGCGTAAATTTTGAAAAAAAACGCATTATTTTTTACTTTTTGCTATAATAAATATCCCCAAAAATATATATAAAAAAACCAAACTTTTTTTTCCTCAGTTTAGGCCGATACGTATTCTTCTACATATTTTTGGTAAAAAGAAAAAATGAAAATCACAATAAGCGTTTATTGATTAGTTTGCGCAAAAGTTATAGCATCTACAAAATAGGGGATAGTTTTATGGCATTTTTATAAATTTTTTCTTTTACTAGTAATGGCGGTGATCAGCAATTTGTTTCATGACTGCGACATTATGGCGGACAGATCGGACACTTTTGGCGCTATTTTGGGACCATTCACATTTATACAGCGATCGGTGCGATTAAAAATGCATTGATTACTGTGTAAATGTGACTGGCAGTGAAGGGGTCAACCACTAGGAGGCGCTGTAGGGGTTAAGTGTGTCCTAGGGAGTGATTCTAACTGTGGGGGGGAGGGGCTATATGTTACATGACACTGATCACCGATCCCGATTACAGGGAGCTGTAGTCAGTGTCACTAGGCAGAACGGGGAAATGCTTGTTTACATCAGCATATCCCCGTTCTTCCTCTCCGTGAGATGATCACGGGGTATCCCCGCGGACATAGAGTCTGCGGGAGCCGCGATTACACTCTCGGAGCTCGCAGCGGGCGCACGCCCGCAAACCACTTCTTAAAAGGGCAACATACAAGTACGTTAATACGCCTGTACGTGCCCTTCTGCTGACGTATATCGGTGTGAGCTGGTCGGCAAGCGGTTAAAGGAGAAGTATAGCTAATGCTTTTTTTGGCCATACTTCTCCTGGGGATCACTAGAGTGTAGTTTGTCTATACTCCCGTGACCCCTTTTCACAGGCCGCTGTCTTCATAGAGCTGGTCCAGACTCTGAAAAGATCCTGACCATATTATTGGGATCCACCCAGATGCCTGAACCGGAAGCTGGATCAGCCTCTCAGTGAGCTGCTGAGAGCCTGGGTCAGCAGCTCCCGCCTCCTCCACAGCTCAGCACACTATTGAGTGTGGGGAGGTTTGAGCAGAGACTGATAGTCTCTGAAAACCGAGAGCTTAGCGATCAGTGGTATGTATAAATGTTTTTTAAATCCGAACTTCTCTTTTAAATGTGTCCTGTAACTCAACTTCAGTCTTTAACAAGTTTCCTTCCTCTTTAGGGTAGAGTTATATTTAGAGTATATAAATAGTCTGAGGTGTGTATGCTATGGAAACATACAAGCTCGTAATATTATTAAGCAATACATTTTTAATCATCCCCTCTTTATGCTATACAACAGAGCACAACTGGACTGCACATTTATTTTTACAGTATATATTTGTATCTATCCCTACCTCTTGTAAAACCACATGCTTTTTTAAAATCAAACAGTAAATCATAACACATATTGGCTGGTGGCATCTTATCTGCTCTGTGCAATGGATTTGCCCAGAGCAACCTCAAACCTCTTCTCAGGTTCACTGCTGGCTCTCCCAGCTCCTCCTCCCTTCTGACTGCTCCATAGCAAGCCACTGGCTATGGAGGCACTCATGCAGGCTCAACTGCCTGCATCCAAAGACAAAAACAGTGCGGCTCGACCTTGGTCCCATTTTCTCATTACAGGATTTGACTGCCAGCCGCAGGAGCCAATGGCTCCCGCTGCTTCAGCAAAGCCCGTGGGGAGGGGGAGAAGACAGACGCTACAGACAGGCACAGCAAGGACTCAGGCAAGTATAAGGGAGGGTGAGGGGATGATATTGCTACCTAAATATTTTTTACAAAAATGTTTAGGCTTTAGAACCACTTTAAAGACTATAGATTGGACCTGAGCCACTTGCCAGGGTTTATTATGAACTATAAAACATCACTCCGAACAGGATCTATTTGCTGGATGGACTCTGGTTATTTTGTTTCCAGGTATGTTGAATAGATTTGCTGCTTGTATTATTGCTGGACTTTGCGCAGGCAATAATGGTTTTCCAAGTATAAAGCTGGGAGACAAAAAAACCTATCAAGAATGTTAAAGTGATCTTAACCAGTTCCCACCCGTAGGACATCATGGACTTTGAGTGGAGAGATCTAAATGATGCCTGCAGCTCCAGGTATCATCCAGATATATTTTCTCAGCAATTGATTCCCTACAGTGTAAAAGCCCTCTTAGCGGCTCTTTAGCGATCAGGGAGCCGGAGAATGGATCCGGACCAGATGGTCCCCGGCCAGCTCTATGACCCTTGGAGGCCGAAAGACATCATGACATCACTTCCAGCTCTGGCAGATGTAAGCACTGCCTTTTTTGATGGAAAGCCTGAGATCGATTTTGTTTTTGATATCAGGCTTTCCTGGATAGACTTATAGACCCAAGATCTCTCCATAAAGAGGACCTATGTAGAAATAAAAACATTTTTTTTTTTCAAAGCGCCCCCTTCCCCTCGTGCTCGCACGCAGATGCAAACACATATGTAGGTCGCTCCCGCATATGTAAATCGGCGTTCAAACAACACATGTGAAGCATTTCTGCGATCGTTAGAGCAAGAGCAATATTTCTAGCACTAGATTGCCTCTAATTGTAAACTGGTAACCTGTAAAAAAAACAATTTTAAAGCGTCGCCTATGGAGATTTAAGTACTGTAGTTTGGCACCATTCCACAAGTGCACAATTTTAAAGCGTGACGTATGGTATCTATTTTTTTGGCATATTATCATTCTTTTACCAAATTGGGTTATCCATTATGTTTTCTTGCATTAAAATTCATTAAACTGTATTTTTTTTTCAAAACTATTGCGTTTGAAAAATTGCTGTGCAAATAACATGCAACATAAAAAAAATTGCAACGACTGCCATTTTATTCCCTAGAAAAAGGCTGGTGTCATGAAAGTCGGCTAAAACATCTTAATAATAATCATAAGCCATGATTAGGCATAATGGCCGAAACGCGTTTGATTTTTAAAACTATTTACCTGCAACAACAAAATTATGTTCTAGCAGACTTTCATAGCACCAGCCTTTCTCCCTTTTTTTGCATGGATTGTACATGGAGGTTTACAGAGACTGCCACGGCTGAGTGCGGTGTTCTTGAGGCTCACCAGGCATTATACAGGAGGTAGCAGCTCAGCTGCACCTGTTCCAGTTTTATTCCCTAGGGCCTCTGCTAAAAATGTATATACAGTTGTGCTCATAAGTTTACATACCCTGGCAGAATTAATGATATCTTGGCCATTTTTCACAGAATATGAATGATAACACAAACATTTTTCACTCATGGTTAGTGTTTGGCTGAAGCCATTTAGCATCAACTGTGTTTACGCTTTTTAAATCATAATGGAAACAAACTACCCAAATGACCCTGATCAAAAGTTTACATACCCTGGTGATTTTGGCCTGATAACATGCACACAAGTTGACACAAAGGGGTTTGAATGGCTATTAAAAAGGTAACCATCCTCACCTGTGATCCGTTAGCTTATTAGTGTGTGTGTGTATAAAAGGTCAATGAGTTTCTGGACTTCTGCTAGACCCTTGAATCTTTCATCTAGTGCTGCACTGACGTTTCTGGATTCTGAGTCATGGGGAAAGCAAAAGAATTGTCAAAAGGATCTGCGGGAAAACATTGTTGAAAGGTATAAAACAGGAAAGGGATATAAAAAGATTTTAGAATTTAGAATGCCAATCAGCAGTGTTCAAACTCTAATCAAAAAGTGGAAAATGAGGGGTTCTGTTGAAACCAAATCACGGCCAGATAGATCAACTAAAATTTCAGTCACAACTGCCAGGAAAATTGCTTGGGATGCAAAGAAAAACCCACACATAACTTCAGGTGAAATACAGGACTCTCTGAAAACATGTGGTGTGGCTGTTTCAAGATGTACAATAAGCAGGTACTTGAAGAAAGATGGGCTGCATGGTCGAGTCGCCAGAAGAAAGCCATTACTACGCAAATGCCACAAAGTATCCCACTTACAATACGCCAAACAGCACAAAGACAAGCCTCAAACCTTCTGCCACAAAGTAATTTGGAGTGATGAGACCAAAATTGAACATTTTGGCCACAACCATAAATGCTACATTTGGAGAGGAGTCAACAAGGCCTATGATGAAAGGTACAGAGGTGGATTGCTGATGTTTTGGGGGATGTGTGAGCTACAAAAGGGACAGGAAATTTGGTCAAAATTGATGGCAAGATGAATGCAGTATATTACCAAAAAATACTGGAGGAACATTTGCATCCATCAACCAGGAAGCTGTGCATGGGACGTACTTGGACATTCCAACATGACAATGATCCAAAACACAAGGCCAAATCGACCTCTCATTGGCTACAGCAGAATAACGTGAAGGTTCAGGAGTGGCCATCTCAGTCTCCTGACCTCAATATTATTGAGCGATCTCTCAAAACGTGCAGTTCATGCAAGAAAGCCCAAGAATTTACAGGAACTGGAGGCTTTTTGCCAAGTGGAATGGGCAGCTTTACCATCTGAGAGGATAAAAGAGCCTCATCCACAAATACCACAAAAGACTTCAAGCTGTCATTGATGTTAAAGGGGACACGGTATTAAGAACTGGGGTATGTAAACTTTTGATCAGGGTCATTTGGGTATTTTCTGTTGCTATTATGATTAAAGTATGATCCAGTAAACAGTGGATTGATAATAAATGGCTTCAGCCAAACACTAACCATGAGTGAAAGAAAAGTTTGTGTGTTATCATATTTTCTGAAAAATGTCCAAGAAATCATAAATTTTACCAGGGTATGTAAACTTATGAGCACAACTGTAATGTTTGGGGGTTCTAGATTTCTAGGAAAAAAAAAATATTGATTTTTACATTTAGGAGAGAAATGCCAGAATTGGCTAGGGCTGGAAGTGGTTAAAGATTCTCCACACTGCATGGGTCAACTGCTCTTTTTTCTAGGGGTGAGCATAAAGTTCATACTCACCTGATCCTCCGTTCCTCTGTAAAACCGCACTCCCATGGTCCAGCAGTGGATTGTTCCACTTTATGGAGCGTGCTGACATCAGGTACAGTCCATTTACAAGGTGGAGGGTGCCAAAGTACCGGGCTGGTCTTGTGCAGGGAGGATTGGCGAGTCAGGCAAGTATAGCTCCACTGTCCACTCCTCTAGAACAAAACGAGCAGTTTGGCACTGCATGAGTTCTGCTTTAAATGTTTTAATTAAAAAAAAAAAAAAAAAAAATTATACTTACCTACTCTGTAGATTGCCCAGAGCAGCCCCGAACCTCCTCCCTTTTCGGTGTACCAACATAGCTTCCTATGGGGACACAGCTGTGGGCTTGCTTAAAAGCCGAGCTGTCTATAAACATGGCTCGGCCCTGCCCTCCACTCCCTCCTAACAAAACAGCGCTGAATCGAGCTAGAACCACTAACTGATATTTTGGTGATTTATTGCTTTAACCCTTTCGCTGCTAGGTCCGCACCCCAGGGTATGGGAGAAAAGGAGTGCGCTGGCTGGCAGGGGAGTTAGGGATAAGGCAAGTAAAAGTGTTCTTTACTGGTAAATCTAGGCAAAACTAGCATTTAACCCTTGCAGTGGAAGGGAAAGCACCACTGCAAGGGTAGCTTTTTCATATTCCTTGAGTTCATCTTTAATGGACAAAGCATATCGCCTCGCTTAAATTAAGCAAAGTAAACTTCTATCCAAAGTTATGTCAAAACGTCTAACCACTCAGTTTACTGCTAACTACTAAGGCTAAATACAAAGTAAAAAAACATACCGTTTTGGATTTGGGTCATTTTGTTTATCTCGATCATGACGGATCATTCTGCATTTTCCTGTAACAGCATCTGGACGAGAGATTGACATACCCCTAGACGCAATACTATTAAAAAAAAAATAAAGTGAAAAAAGCAGAACAGAATTTAAAAGCACACATGCATGTATTTAATTACAGTATTCTCCATTTATAGGTTACAAAAAGTGCAGTAAAAGCATTTAAGATAATCTGTAATAGAAAATCATTGCTTCAAGTGACTGATAATTTTATCTATATACATAATCAATTTCTTATGATCGACACATTGTCACCAAGGAACCCCACAAAAAAACAGCAAAGAATGGCTCAGCCAATATGCCCATTGTGGTTAAATCATGCAAAATAGACCGAAGCTACTAAGCTGAACTCTGGCCAGTGACCCCCAACGAAATTTTAAACCACCATCGCTTATTGTCCAACTTAAAGCAGAACTTCACTCAAAAAGTGAAGTCCAGACTGGTTCACTCCCTCCCCCTAGCTTGTAACCAAGTTGTAGGTTTTCTTTTGGGGGTCTTGGTTTTGGTTTTTTAAGATCGATACCCTCTCCTACTTTCGCACTCCTCGCCTAGGCATGGATGATGTTCCTTGCTCTGCCCCATCCTGGTAGGTGTCAAATTTCCCAGGAGGCTGCAGGACCATTAATGCATGCGCAAGCTTGCATAGGGCTAGCTTATGCATGCGTAGTGTGGTGCTGGCTGCGGTTCCTCAGCGAGCCACAGCTAACGCCTGTATCCAAAATTGTATCCTAAATGACCCAAATTCTTACCTGAATCCAGAGTCTCATGACACACCAGATCCAGTCTTTTTGAGCTGCAGAATGAGAGGCACCTTATCCAAGTGCCTAATTACTTGCCTTAATTCTGTGGTCACATGAGATGCTAGGTGATGAGTGCCTCTCCTTGAGGAACAAAAAAAACAGACCCTGCCCCGCCCCTTTCTCATTGGCTGACTGACTTTGAACGACAGCAGTGGGAGCCAATGGAGTCCTGGGCAGTTTAGACACTGCTGCAACATAGCTGGATCTCGAGGGACCTCAGTTAAGTAGTAGGGGTGCTGCTGCACACAGGTTTTTTTATCTTAATGTTTGTTCCCCCCCAAATGGGAACAAACCCTAAAAGTGCTGCCAGTCACAGTTTCCCTATCACCACACCAGCCACAGTTTCACCAGCCCAGTGTAGCCAAAATCTGTATTCCCGATTTGACTGTTTATTGACCAAGTTTCTGCCTCTTGCCTGGACTGATCCTTTGCTTGCGTGTCAACTATGTGTCTTAAGACAGACGGGCCATTTTAGATCTAGATACTGCGTAGTGAAGTTTTTCATTAGCCAAACAGATCTGTAACATTTTAAATACACCTGTACTCACAGTTGGTTTGATAAACTGTCAAAAATTAAAAAACACCACCACAGGTGTCTGCATGTAATTAATTTCACACATCTTTCAGTGTGCCATCCTGGTGTTTTCTGTCAATCATTGAGACAAGCCATCATATAAAATAGGCAAATAGGAAAACTGAGGAGATAGAAGGTGATGGGTTAGCACTAGACTTTTCACGCAGCAGTATTGGAGCTGGCCACTATCGCCCGCCTTCCTATATTCCTAACAATTCATCGCTACAGTACTGTACAATGATCGGACATGATGATCGATAGGAATGTACAGAAGAGAGACTGGATGTCCGAGTGAATTTTCCCGACTATGGCATTATGCGATAGGGAAACCTTCTCTGTGGTATCCTGGAATGTGCGGGGCTCCAACTATTTTGGTTCTGCAGGGGAGACACCTGGTGGGTAGTAAACTATTGGCTCTAAAAAATCCATGGGTACAGAAAGCTTTTCTTGCTTCTTACTTGACATACAAGATAGAGGTTTTCATACTGGTACATAAATCCCTCCCCTGCATTGTAGAGGCAGTCCATATGGACCCACAAGGTAGATTTGTGGTATTGGTGCTAGCAATGTGGCAGCGGAGATACGTCTTCGCTGGCATACAAGTTCCTCCACCCTTTAAACCCAAGATGCTTCACTCTTTTCCTGGAGAGAATCACCTATTTGCCTGCCAAAATCTTACTGCTAGGCGATTTTAACGCCATCCTCTCCCCAGATTTGGATAGACCCACACCACCCAAGTCCTTTAATGGGGACCTGCTAAATTGGGCGCTGTCAGCTGGTGTAACGGAGGTCTGGAGGTGGAAATATCCTTCCACTAAAACCTACTTATGATTCTCTACTTACTACAAAACCTCCTGTAGGATTGACTTTCCTTTTGCAAACCCCTCCATGCTGGCAGACGTTCTAGATGCCATATACCTACCCAGTGGTCTGTCGGACCATAGTCCCCTGGCAGTTACATTAAGCACCTCGTCGTGTAGCGGCTCCATGTGGCATCTTGGTGCTCAATGGATCTCACAACCTGATATTGCTAAGCAGACCCCACCAGCTTTGCAAAGCTACCGGGATTTAAATAAGGGGTCGTCCTCTCCAGAGATAGTTTTGGATGCCTTAAGGCATATACCAGAGGTCACTGCATCTCGGTTATTAAGGCGGTCAAGCTACAACAAACTGCTATGACCACTGAACTTGAGAGGGAGGTTACTTGGCTAGAACGTTATACAATGAAACAAAAATTCTTTGAACAAGGGGACAAAAATATGAGAGAGAGATGATTTATATACATACATACACACAGTGGGGGCGGAAAGTATTCAGACCTCCTTAAATTTTTCACTTTGTTATATTGCAGCCATTTGCTAAAATCATTTAAGTTAATTTTTTTGCTCATTAATGTACACACAGCACCCCATATTGACAGAAAACCACAGCAGAATTGTTGACATTTTTGCAGATTTATTAAAAAAGAAAAAACGAAATATCACATGGTCCTAAGTATTCAGACCCTTTGCTCAGTATTTAGTAGAAGCACCCTTTTGATCTAATACAGCCATGTGTCTTTTTGGGAAAGATGCAACAAGTTTTTCACACCTGGATTTGGGGATCCTCTGCCATTCCTCCTTGCAGATCCTCTCCAGTTCTGTCAGGTTGGATGGTAAACGTTGGTGGCCAGCCATTTTTAGGTTTCTTCAGAGATGCTAAATTGGGTTTAAGTCAGGGCTCTGGCTGGGCCATTCAAGAATGGTCACAGAGTTGTGAAGCCACTCCTTCGCTATTTTAGCTATGTGCTTAGGGTCATTGTCTTGTTGGAAGGTAAACCTTCAGCCCAGTCTGAGGTCCTGAGCACTCTGGAGAAGTTTTTCGTCCAGGATATCCCTGTACTTGGCTGCATTCATCTTTCCCTCGATTGCAACCAGTCGTCCTGTCCCTGCAGCTGAAAAACACCCCCACAGCATGATACTCCCACCATGCTTCACTGTTGGGACTGTATTGGACAGGTGATGAGCAGTGCCTGTTTTTCTCCACACATACCGCTTAGAATTAAAGGCCAAAAAGTTCTATCTTGGTCTCATCAGACCAGAGAATCTTATTTCTCACCAACTTGGAGTCCTTCAGGTTTTTTTTTTTTTTTTAAGCAAACTCCATGCAGGCTTTCATGCATCTTGCACTGAGGAGAGGCTTCCATCGGGCCACTCTGCCATAAAGCCCCGATTGGTGGAGGGCTGCAGTGATGGTTGACTTTCTACAACTTTCTCCCATCTCCCGACTGCATCTCTGGAGCTCAGCCACAGTGATGTTTGGGTTCTTTACCTCTCTCACCAAGGCTCTTCTCCCCCGATAGCTCAGTTTGGCCGGACGGCCAGCTCTAGGAAGGGTTCTGGTCTTTCCAAACGTCTTCCATTTAAGGATTATGGAGGCCACTGTGCTCTTAGGAACCTTAAGTGCAGCAGAAATTTTTTTGTAACCTTGGCCAGATCTGTGCCTTGCCACAATTCTGTCTCTGAGCTCTTCAAGCAGTTCCTTTGACCTCATGATTTTCATTTGCTCTGACATGCACTGTGAGCTGTAAGGTCTTAAACAGACAGGTGTGTGGCTTTCCTAATCAAGTCCAATCAGTATAATCAAACACAGCTGGACTCAAATGAAGGTGTAGAACCATCTCAAGGATGATCAGAAGAAATGGACAGCACCTGAGTTAAATATATGAGTGTCACAGCAAAGTGTCTGAATACTTAGGACCATGTGATTTCAGTTTTTCTTTTTTAATAAATCTGCAAAAATGTCAACAATTCTGTGGTTTTCTGTCAATATGGGGTGCTGTGTGTACATTAATGAGGAAAAAAAATGAACGTAAATGATTTTAGCAAATGGCTGCAATATAACAGAGTGAAAAATTTAAGGGGGTCTGAATACTTTCCGTCCCCACGGTGTGTGTGTGTATAATTGTGTATAATTATATATATATATATATATATATATATATATATATATATATATATATATATATATATATATATATATATATATATATATATATATATATATATATAGCGCCAAAAGGATTCCTACCAATATAAATCACCTCATGTATTTATTAATATCATGGATAAAAATAAAAAATTACCACAGGATTTGAGCAGCTAAATGCTATATGCAATATATTGCTACATACAGAAAAATCAAAAATACTGAAAACAATCAAACAGTCCCCAGTCAAAAGTGCTGGTGCTTATGAAACAATGATGAAAAACTCATATACAGTGCTGTGACTTGATAAGTAGTTCCGTGCTCCTTATGTACTTAAATAGGGTGCCCCCCTAGTAGATGTGCACTCACCCTTGGGATTGGACCAACTATTGCTAGTTAGGTCAAATGCGTGTGTGGGGTGACCTCTGTAGATATCCTCTGGGCCGTTGGTTAACTATGATGAATGTTCCTCATATAGATGGATACAATAGAGAAAACCTCATTGTGCAGTACCGTTTAAAAAGAACATTTATTCCAAAGAATTAAAAGATATTCAACTCGCATGTATGAGTGCCTGATATCCTGGAACCCGGAGTGAACAGCAGGTAAAAATATGGTCCATAAAATCTGCCTGATCAGTTCATGCAGTGAAGGGCTCGATTTCCAGGTATGGGCTTAATTTGTCACGATCACCTGACTCAACCTCTACGCATTTCGGCCTCAGATTGGCCGTCCTCAGGAAGTTACTTATAGCATTTAGCACGGTATATTTATTATTTATTTTTAAGGAGACAGAAATGGCAAGCGGTTGGTGATGATGTCCCATTATGACACCGCTACTACCTTGATCCCTGAGCTTCTCCCACGGGTGAGGTCATCTCATCGCCAGAGGCCATATTGCAGGCATTCCATGACTTTTACCAATCCTTATACACCACCACATTGCCCTCAGGTTTAGATCCAGAGGTGTTAGCATCTTTCCTGGATCAGATAGCCCTTGGTTGGCTCTCCGATGCAGAAAGAGCTCAGCTAGTTAACCCAATTACCACAGAGGAGGTTCTTGCAGTGATTAAGTCCCTCTCCACTGACAAGGCTCCTGGCCTGGATGGGCTGCCGGCAGACTTGTATAGCACATGCTGACATTTTGGCTCCCAGACTGGCCGCCCTCCACACGCATTGCCTGTAACAGGGTGCCCTTCCCCCATCCATGACACACGCACATGTTATACTCATTCCTAAAGCCTCTAAGGATCCAAAATGATGTGCTTTCTATAGACCCATTGCACTTCTCAACAATGACCTCAAAATCTTAACTAAGCTTCTCACTTCCAGACTCAATCCCCTGCTTCCTTCCATTGTGGACTCGGACCAGACTGGATTCATGACTCACAAATCTACAGACATTAATCTTCGTAGATTAACGTCACTTCACGCAAAACATGATAATCAAGGTACTAGAGTAGTTGCTTCTCTCGATATCGAGAAGTCTTGACTTGATTGAGTGGCCTTTCCTGTGGGAGATTCTTAGGAGGATGGGGTTTCCCCTGGTGTTTATTCAATGGTTGAAAGCCATCCATCACTCGCCGAAGGCCGCCATACGTTTGGGGGGGGGGGGGGGGGTCAGGTGTCAGCTCTCCAGGGGGACGCGGCAGGGCTGTCCTCTTTCTCCGGCCCTATTTGCCATTGCCACCGGTGGTGGAGGCACTCCATATCTCGCTGCACATTAAAGGGCTACGACTGGCCTGGCTGGAGGAGAGGGTAGCCCTGTATGCGGATGACCTTCTCTTTCTAACTATGCAGATTCCTCTCTGGGGGGAGTATTGCAGGTCCGAGATGAATTCTCAAAGGTGAGAGGGCTTAGACTTAACTGGTCCAAGTCCCAATTGCTCGCCATTGATGATGCTGACAAAACAGCACTGGCTACTTTTCAGCTACAATGGGTGGATGAGTTGACCTATTTAGAGGTACGAATCTCGAAAAATGTGGCTGACCATTACATTGCCCAGTGGTCAACTCAGTTAAAGGCAAACAAAGCATGGGAGAACCTTCCTCTGTCCCTGTTGGGACATATCAACCTCATCAAAATGAAAATTTACATATTTGTTTTGTAACTCTCCTCAATGGATTTCAAAGTAATTTTTTTCTCACTTAAACAGTATTTTTTTCCTCCTTTCTCTGGGGCCCACGGCCCCACCGGTTTAAGTTGACCACCCTTATGCGTCCTTTTTCTAGGATGGGGGGGCTTGGCATTCCCGGACTGCCACAAATATTTTATTGCAGCTCAGTTAGTTACAGCATTCTGGTGGCTCGTCACAGATAAGTCCAACTCGGTATTGGCCACTGAAGCTACAGTAGTAAGGTCTGTGGAGGCATTGCCGAACCTTCCCTTGTGAGGTCCAAAAGCTCCCTATGACCTGACCCCCTCCATGGGTAGGACCCTTAGGGCCTGGAAGGCGGGCCTGGCTTGCGAGAAATACCCCCAGACTGCTGTCTCCCCAAACACCCGCCTTTGGAATAACTCCAGTCTACCTCATTTCTTCCAACTCCCGGACCCTGTTTTATGGCTAAATACAAAATTAAAATTACATTCCAATATCACCTCAGACCTCTCCATTGCTTCATTTGATCATCTAATAGCTTAAAATCCCACCTTCACATCTATTTCGATACCTGCAGTTGTCCCATTCTTTCAGGCCTCAATTCCCTCCAGATAAGAAGCAGATGGTGCAATCAGATCTAGAGCGGATTCTGTGCTACGACTGTTCAGAGAAGCCCACCTCTGTGCTGTACGCATATCTCCTCTGATTCTCATCTCCTGAATTGTCCAGGCTCCATCAACAATGGGTCCGGGATGTTCCGGAGTTGGAATAAGGACATCTGGGACATCCCCTTTAAAATACTCATCTCCCCGAAAGACCGTCTTATCCAATATAAGATTGGCCCATCTCACTCCCGTTCGGGTGTGCAAGATGAGATCCTCTCTTTCCCCGGAGTGCTGGAAATGCGATTATACTCCTGGAGATTACATACACATCCTTTGGTCTTGTCCGGTAAATCACTGCCTATTGGTCACAGATCCTTATGGAAGTGAATGAACTACTTAATATCTTTATTACCCCGTACACGAGAATATGCCTGCTTGAGTTGGTGGAGGACCTGGTCCCCAGGGTGGCTGAGAAACCCTTGTTGGGTCTCTTACTATTCTATGCCAAGAAATCCATCATTCTCTCCTGGAAAAAAAGGGCTCCCCCTTCTTTGGGTCTGTGGAAAACACTTGTGAATAATGTTATACCCTTACACACACACACAGGTTGCCCTAAAAAATGTGACAGAGTGTGGTCTAAGTGGCTGGCCAAACCTTCTACGGCCGCAGCAGATTGAGATACTCCTCGGATAATAGTTGACCTCCCTGGCAGACTCCAGTGCTCTGCCCGTCATAGTACAATGCTTCCTGTGTATAGTCCTTGCATTGGTTTAACCCTGAAGGGTGGGCTCAGCCAGCTAACCGAGAAGGGTCGATTAGGATTTCTATAACTTGTCGGACATTCCAATATGTTATACTATTTACTAGGGACCCCTGCGTGGGCCCTGTCGGTGACATCGGAGCCAGGTTTTCGATGTGCTAATGCACGTCTGTATAGTTTTTTTTTTTTTTAAATTGTCCTCCTGGTTTAACCACTTCACGCAAAACGACGTACCCGTACGTCGGTACTTAAGACGCTAAATACCGTGAATATGGCAGCATCTAGCTGCCATAACCCCGGTATTCTTGGGAAGGCAGTGCATTTCTCTTTCAGATAAAAGTGGTCCCTGCGGCGGAATCGCCGCAAGATCACTTTTAATCGGCGGTGGGAAAGATGAACCGACCCCTCTTCCGCTGTGCTCTGGTCATCTCTGCCGCTTACCGGACCCGCCCAATCCTCTCCTGTGGATGCCTGGCTGCCGACTGAGGGGAAGATGACCCCTGCTCCATAGCATGGGAGGGCGGAAGCGAAGTCAAACATCACTTCCGCCCATAGCTCTTGGAAAAAAAAATAAAAAATATTCTCCTTTTAAGTGACACTTTATTGCATTTTAACATAAAATATGAGATCTAAGGTCTTTTTGACCCCAGATTTCATATTTAAGAGGTCCTGTCATTCTTTTTTTCTCTTACAAGGAATGTAAACATCCCTTAATAGTAATAGAAAGTGTGTCAAAATAAAAAATATTAAAATAAATAAGAAAAAAATGTTTTTTTTTTAAAGCGCCCTATCCCAATGCGCGCAGAAGCAAAAACGCACATGGAGTAGCGGCTGCATATGAAAACTGTGTTCAAACCACACATGTGAGGTATTGCCGCGATCGTTAAAGTGAGAGCAATAATTCTAGCCCCAGACTTCCTCCAACTCAAAACTGGTAACCTGTAGAAATTTTTAACCACTTCAGCCCCGGAAGGTTTTACCTCCTTCCTGACCAGAGCACTTTTTACAATTCGGCACTGCGTCGCTTTAACTGCTAATTGCGCGGTCATGCAATGCTGTACCCAAACGAAATTTGCGTCCTTTTCTTCCCACAAATAGAGCTTTCTTTTGATGGTATTTGATCACCTCTGCCGTTTTTATTTTTTGCGCTATACACGGAAAAAGACCGAAAATTTTGAAAAAAAATGATATTTTCTACTTTTTGTTCTAAAAAAAATCCAATAAACTCAATTTTAGTCATACATTTAGGCCAAAATGTATTCGGCCACATGTCTTTGGTAAAAAAAATGTCAATAAGTGTATATTTATTGGTTTGCGCAAAAGTTATAGCGCCTACAAATTAGGGTACATTTTCTGGAATTTACACAGCCTTTAATTTATGACTGCCTATGTCGTTTCTTGAGGTGCTAAAATGGCAGGGCAGTGCAAAACCCCCACAAATGACCCCATTTTGGAAAGTAGACACCCCAAGGAAATTGCTGAGAGGCATGTTGAGCCCATTGAATATTCATTTTTTTTGTCCCAAGTGATTGAATAATGACAAAAAAAAAAAACAAAATTACAAAAAGTTGTCACTAAATGATATATTGCTCACACAGGCCATGGGCATATGTGGAATTGCACCCCAAAAACATTTAGCTGCTTCTCCTGAGTATGGGGATACCACATGTGTGGGACTTTTTGGGAGCCTAGCCGCGTACGGGGCCTCGAAAACCAATCACTGCCTTCAGGATTTCTAAGGTTGTACATTTTTGATTTTACTCCTCACTACCTATCACAGTTTTGAAGGCCATAAAATGCCCAGATGGCATAAAACCCCCCCAAATGACCCCATTTTGGAAAGTAGACACCCCAAGCTATTTGCTTTGAGGCATGTTGAGTCCATGGAATGTTTTATATTTTGACACAAGTTGCGGGAAAGTGACAATTTTTTTTTTTTTTGCACAAAGTTGTCACTAAATGATATATTGCTCACACAGGCCATGGGCATATGTGGAATTGCACCCCAAAATACATTTAGCTACTTCTCCTGAGTACGGGGATACCACATGTGTGGGACTTTTTGGGAGCCTAGCCGCGTACGGGGCCCCGAAAACCAATCACCGCCTTCAGGATTTCTAAAGGTGTAAATTTTTGATTTCACTCTTCACTGCCTATCACAGTTTCGGAGGCCATGGAATGCCCAGGTGGCACAAACCCCCCCCAAATGACCCCATTTTGGAAAGTAGACACCCCAAGCTATTTGCTGAGAGGCATGGTGAGTATTTTGCAGCTCTCATTTGTTTTTGAAAAGAAAGACGAGAAAAAACATTTTTTTTTTTTCTTTTTTCAATTTTCAAAACTTTGTGACAAAAAGTGAGGTCTGCAAAATACTCACTATACCTCTCATCAAATAGCTTGGGGTGTCTACTTTCCAAAATGGGGTCATTTGGGGGGGTTTTTTTGCCACCTGGGCATTCCATGGCCTCCGAAACTGTGATAGGCAGTGAAGAGTGAAATCAAAAATTTACACCCTTAGAAAGCCTGAAGGCGGTGCTTGGTTTTTGGGGTCCCGTACGCGGCTAGGCTCCCAAAAAGTCTCACATGTGGTATCCCCGTAATTTCACATATTCCCATGGCATGTTTGAGCAATATATCATTTAGTGACAACTTTGCGCAAAAAAAAATAAAAAAAAAAAAAAAATTGTCTCTTTCCCGCAACTTGTGTCACAATATAAAATATTCCATGGACTCGACATGCCTCTCAGCAAATAGCTTGGGGTGTCTACTTTCCAAAATGGGGTCATTTGGGGGGGGTTTTGAACTGTCCTGGCATTTTATGCACAACATTTAGAAGCTTATGTCACACATCACCCACTCTTCTAACCACTTGAAGACAAAGCCCTTTCTGACACTTTTTGATTACATAAAAAAATATTTTTTTTTTGCAAGAAAATTACTTTGAACCCCCAAACATTATATATTTTTTTAAAGCAAATGCCCTACAGATTAAAATGGTGGATGTTTCATTTTTTTTTTTCACACAGTATTTGCGCAGCGATTTTTCAAACACATTTTTTGGGGAAAAAACACACTTTTAAATTTTAATGCACTAAAACACACTATATTGCCCAAATGTTTGATGAAATAAAAAAGATGATCTTAGGCCGAGTACATGGATACCAAACATGACATGCTTTAAAATTGCGCACAAACGTGCAGTGGCGACAAACTAAATACATTTTTAAAAGCCTTTAAAAGCCTTTACAGGTTACCACTTTAGATTTACAGAGGTGGTCTACTGCTAAAATTACTGCCCTCGATCTGACGTTCCCGGTGATACCTCACATGCATGGTGCAATTGCTGTTTAAATTTGACGCCAGACCGACGTTTGCGTTCGCTTTAGCGCGAGAGCAGGGGGGACAGGGGTGCTTTTTTTTTTTTTTTTCTTTATTATTATTATTTTTTTTATCTTATTGTAAAACTGTTCCTTTCATTTTTTTTTTTTTTTTAAATCATTTTTATTGTTATCTCAGGGAATGTAAATATCCCCTATCATAGCAATAGGTAGTGACAGGTACTCTTTTTTGAAAAAATTGGGGTCTATTAGACCCTAGATTTCTCCTCTGCCCTCAAAGCATCTGACCACACCAAGATCGGTGTGATAAAATGCTTTGTCAATTTCCCAATGGCGCTGTTTACATCCGGCGAAATCTAAGTCATAAAATGCTCGTAGCTTCCGGTTTCTTAGGCCATAGAGATGATTGGAGCCACTCTGGTCTCTGATCAGCTCTATATTCAGCTGGCTGAATCACCGGCTGCATTCTCAGGTTCCCTGTTGAGACAGGAGAGCCAGAGAAAAACACGGAAGACGTTGGGGGGGGGGGGGGGCATTCCCTCCCACTGCTTGTAAAAGCAGTCTAGAGGCTAATTAGCCGCTAGGATTGCTTTTACATGAAAGCCGACCGCTGGCTGAAAAGAATGATACCAAGATGATACCTAAACCTGCAGGCATCATTCTGGTATAACCACTCAAAGTCGTGAATGGCGTACCTGAAGACAAAAAAATGGTTAACAATAAAGCACAGTAAACGGTAAAGTATAAAAAATTGCATACCTGAAAAGCAAACATGATAAAACATAACAATAAAACATTGCAGAATAGAATACAGTAAAAAAGAGCAGAACAATAGAGAGAGAATAGAGAGAGAAAGAACAATAAAACAACAACTATTATTTTTTATTTTATATTTTTGTTTGTGTTTTTTTTTTTTTTTTTTTTTTTTTTTTTTACACTTTTTTTTGTAACTAACTTTTATAACTGTAACCGGTTCTAGGTTCGGGTCTCTCAAAATGCGATGGCATCTTGGGAGACCCTGTGAAAGTGTGCCTAGTCTGTGCAATGCTGTACCCTACGCTAATACTCAACTAGTGAATGGTAGCGTTCAAAACATTCACCAATGCAAAGACCAGGATTGTCAGGACAGGAGAGACAATAATAGCGGGTGTCACGCCTATATCCGCGCTTGCTGCAGACACGACATCTTTTTTGGGGGGGGGTTCGTTGGGTAGGGGTACTCGGGAGGACATAAAAATGCCTCTCATGCAGCCGACTGCATTTGGTTGGGGATGTGAATGGGGGAAGTACGGGCGCTGCAGAAGTGGTGGGTTCCCAATTAGGATTGGCGAATGCAGCAGGAAGGGCATTATGGGCACGACGGGCCTGTGTTTGTCTTTTTGGTGGCAGCGGGACACTACTTGTGCTTGCCACCTCACCAGCTTGAACTGCACTTATGGGACTCGCCACGTCACCAAGTGTTACTGCAGTGCAGGTTTGACTACGACCGGGGTGTACTAGGCCGCTGGTGCTTGCCAGTTCACCAAAACGCTACAAAAAAAAAAAACTGTTAGCGATCGCAGGGATCAGGCCTGACTCTGCGAACGCTGCAGTTATGCGTTTAGTGTTTTGTAAGTGTCAGTGATCGATCGATACTGCACTTGGGTGGGCTGGGCCGGGCAGAGGGGCAAAACGCAGTTGCTAGCAGGTATCTGGGCTGATCCCGCTAACACTGCGTGTTTGGGAACCCTAAACTGCTGGGGACGCTAGTATAGATCTGATCGGATCAGATATTGATCCGTTCAGATACTATACCACTAAGGGAGGTGTACGGTGCGTGCTTGGGTGTTAGCGGTACTGGCGCTAACCTGACGCTGCCTGGGGCTGGTGCTTGCCAGTTCACCAAAACGCTACCAAGAAAACTGTTAGCGATCGCAGGGATCAGGCCTGACTCTGCGAACGCTGCAGTTATTTGTTTAGTGTTTTGTAAGTGACAGTGATCGATCGATACTGCACTTGGGTGGGCTGGGCTGGGCGGAGGGGAAAAACGCAGGTGCTAGCGGGTATCTGGGCTGATCCCGCTAACACTGCGTTTTTGGGAACCCTAAACTGCTGGGGACGCTAGTATAGATCTGATCGGATCAAATATTGATCCGTTCAGATACTATACCATTAAGGGAGGCGTATGCTGCGTGCGTGGGTGTTAGCGGTACTGGCGCTAATCTGACGCTGCCTGGGGCGACGCATATCACCGCCGGGCGATCAGGGGGCTAAACCTTTATTCGGTAATAAACGGCGGGTGCCCTGACACTATAAAAAATAAACGAACTAACCAGCGTCACCCGTAACACTTATACGGTGATCAGTGGTGAAAGGGTTAACTAGGGGGCAATCAAGGGGTTAAAACATTTATTAGATAGTATATGGGGGTCCCTGACGCTATAAAACGCTGACGGCGAACCTAAATATTTACCTCCCTAACTAGCGTCACCAGCGACACTAATACAGCGATCAGAAAAATGATCGCTTAGTGACACTGGTGACAGGGGGTGATCAAGGGGTTAAAACTTTATTAGGGGGGGTACCCTAGACCTAAAGGGGGCTACCACTCACTGCCCTAACACTAACTGTCACAAACTGACACCATGCAGTAATCAGAAAAAAAAAAAAAAAAAATACTGCTTGGTGTCAGTTTGTGACAGGGGGGGGTGATTGGGGGGGGGGGGATCGGGGGGCGATCGGGGGTGTAAAGTATGCCTGGCATGTTCTACTGTGTTGTGTGTAGTGTTGTGCACTTACATGTCTTCTCTCCTCGGCGCTGGAACGGAAACTGCCAAGCCGAGGAGAGATGACATCACATCCTCTGCCTGTGTGAAACTACACACAGGCAGGGGAGGATTCCGATTGGCTGGGAGCGATCGCGAGGGGGGGGGCCACGATCGGATGGTCTCCCCCTCGCCTCCCAACGCTCCCAGTCAAATGCCGACCGCCGCTGGCACCGAGGGGGGGGGGAACGACCGATCGGACAGGTACGTGATTCTGCCTGCCCATGCCATTCTGCCGACGTATATTTACGTTAGGCGGTCAGCAAGTGGTTAAACATCACCTATGGAGATTAAAGGTAAAAGTTTGTTGCCATTGCAGGCACAATTTTAAAGCATGACAGGTTGAGTATGAATTTACTGAGCGTAACATTATCTTTCACAAAAAAAAAAAAAAAAAAAAAAAAAAGGGCTAACTTTACTTTTGTCTAAGTAAAAAAATATAGGATTTTTTATAACAACTTACCTGTAAAATCGTTTTCTTTCGATGGACATCACAGGACACAGAGCCACAGTAATAACTGATGGGTTACGTAGGTACCTTTAGGTATTGGACACTGGTCACACCCTAAGCAGGAAGTTCAATCCCCTATATAATCCCTCCCCTTCCAGGGATACTTCAGTTTTGTAGCAAAGCAATATAAGTGTATTAGAAGAGGGGCGGGACCTCTATGTCCCGTGATGTCCATCGAAAGAAAAGGATTTTACAGGTAAGCTGTTATAAAAAATCCTATTTTCTTTCTCGAACATCACGGGACACAGAGCCACAGTAATAACTGATGGGATGCCTCCCAAAGCAATACCAACTGAGGGGGGGAATCACAACCAAGTAGGGTGCAATCAGACCTGAGGACCCTGTACCGCTGTCTGCAGCACACTACACCCAAAAGCGATATCCTCATGCCTTCTCACATCCACCTGATAAAATCTGGTGAATGTATGAAATGAAGACCAGGTTGCGGTCTTGCAGATTTGAGCCATAGAGGCCCAGTGATGCACTACCCAAGAAGCACTAATGGCCCTTGTGGAATGTGCCTTGATCTGAAACAGAGGGATCTTCTGTTTCAAACCGTAAGCCTGAATAATCAATTGTCGAATCCATTTAGAAATGGTAGCTTTTGACGCTGCCTGTCCTCTATTGGGACCCTCTGGCAGCACAAACAAAACATTCGTTTGGCGAATTTGAGCAGTCACTTCCAGATAGGTCTTGACTGCTCTTACTACATCCAAAGAATGTAGTGACCTCTCTTCCGGGGAACAGGGGTCTGGAAAAAAGGAAGGCAGAACAATGTCTTGGTTTAGATGAAAATCTGAAACCACCTTCGGTAAAAAACTAGGATGAGGGCGCAATACCACTCTATCCTTGTGTAAAATCAAATAAGGCTCTTTACAGGATAGAGCTGCTAATTCTGATACTCTTCTAGCAGAAGAGATAGCTAAAAGAAAAATTAGTTTTCTCGTCAGCAAGACCAAAGGAATCTGCGTATTGGTTCAAAAGGCTGTTTCTGTAACACTGACAGAACCAAGTTAAATTCCCAGGGGTTTAGGGGCGCCTTAACAGGAGGATTAAGACGCATCACCCACTGCATAAAGTTTCGGACCAAAGAATGTGAAGCAAGTGGCCGTCAATATCAATACTGATAAGGCCGAGACCTGTCCCTAGATGGTACTCAAGGCCAGCTATATCTCTAATCCTAATTGTAGAAAATCAAGGATTCTACCTATCGCATTTTCTGGGATGCCAACCCCTGGATTCACACCAGGTTACATAAGCTTTCCAGACTCTATGATAAATCATTCTGGAAGCTGGCTTCCTTGCATTGATCAAGGTAGATATGACAGGACCTGAAAGCCCACGACTCTTCAGAACGTGGGTCTCAATAGCCAAACCGTCAAATTTAGCGTTTGTAAGGCAAGAAGGAACACTGGACCTTGAGATAACAGGTCTGGGCGTACTGGTAGGGTCCACGGGGAACCCACCGTCATCCTTCCTATTTCTGCCTACCAAGTCCTTCTGGGCCAAGCGGGGGGCCACCAGAAGAATTGACTTCCTTTCCTGCCTGATCCTGCAAAGGAGTCGTGGCAGTAGCAGAATAGGCGGGAATGCATAAATCAGTGAGAACCGATGCCACGGAATCACCAACGCATCCGTCCCGCATGCAAGAGGATCCCTTGTCCTTGCCACAAATCTGTCTATCTTTTTGTTGAATCAGGATGCAAAGAGATCTACATCTGGGACCCCCCATCTTTGGGTAATGGCCAAAAAGACGTCGGGATGCAGAGACCATTCCCCTGGGAGTAACTGCTGGCGACTTAGATAGTCCGCCTGCCAGTTCTCTATTCCTGGAATGAAAACTTCCGATATGCATGGCACATGCATCTCTGCCCAGACTAAGATCTGGTTCACCTCCTTTTGAGCAGCTCGGCTCCGGGTGCCTCCCTGATGATTGACATAAGCCACTGCTGTGGCATTGTCGGACTGGATCCTGACCGGGCAACCCTGCAGCCTGATAATCCAGGCTTTTAGGGCTAGGTATACTGCCCGGATCTCCAGAATGTTGATGGGTAAGGTCTTCTCGTTCTTGGACCATAGACTGTTCCAGAACTGCTCCCCAACCCGACAGACTGGCATCTGTTGTTACCACCGTCCAGGTAACCCGTAGAAAGGATTTCCCCTTCTGCAGGTTTTCGGGTATGAGCCACCAATTGAGGCTCTGACGCACCGCATGCGACAGGTGCATCAGAAAGTCTAATGCCTGAACCTTCTTGTTCCAGGCCGCCCTTAAAGCGGTGATCTTTGCCTGAGGAAGAAATACTTTCTCCTGGTTTGCATCTATGATCAGACCCAAATACTCCAGTCTTCTTACTGGTTTTAGGAAAGATTTTTCTAGGTTGAGGATCCAACCTAGATGTTCCAGATACTTGACCGTGGTCCTCAAGTTCCCGTTCAAGGAGGCTACCGACCGGTCTATCAAGAGCAGGTCGTCTAGGTATGCTATGACAGTTATACCCTGAGCCCTTAATCTGGCCAGAGGAGGAGCCAAGACCTTCATGAACACTCGAAGTGCAGTGGCTATCCCGAAAGGCAGAGCCACGAACTGGAAATGGCGCCCTCCAAACTCGAAGCGCAGAAACTTCTGATGAGCAGGAAAAATGGGCACATGTAGGTATGCATCTCTGATGTCTATCGATGCCAAAAATTCTCCTCCCTGCAGGATGGAGACTACTGTCCGAATTGATTCCATGCGGAAGGACTGTATCCTTAGGAATAGATTCAGATCCCTTAAATCCAGAATGGGTCTGACACCTCCATTTGGTTTTTGGACCGTAAAAAGGTTGGAATAGAAGCCCAATCCTTGATCCTTTGTGGGAACCACCATAATGACCTCTTGCGACAAAAGTCACTCTAACGCTAGAAGGAGCGACTGCTTCTTCTCTGGGTCTCTGGGAACACTTGATCTGAGGAAACGAGGAGAGGGAAATTCTTGGAACTCCAGCCTGTACCCTAAGGTTACCGTGGAGATTACCCATCTGTCCTGGAAGTCCTCCTGCCAGAGCCTTGAAAACTGTAGCAGTCTTCCCCCCACTCGAACGAGCGGGGCGCCCCTTCATGAAGAGGCCTTAGTGTCTTGTCTAGAAGACTTTTTCCTCCAGGACTTCTTTTGTGTCATCGTGCCATCGTGACTGCCTGGAGGCTGATGCACCTGATGCAGGGGAACAAGTCTGTTTGAAAGAGGGACGCTTACTCTTCTTCTTAACAGGTAAGAGAGTGCTTTTCCCACAAGAGATTCTCTTGATATAGTTATCCAAGTCTTCTCCAAACAACCTTGCACCACGAAAAGGAAACCCAGCCAAGAGCTTCTCACATGGTGCTTCGGCTGACCAATTCTTCAAGCATAAGAATCTACGCATATGCACCAACCCAAGTGAAAGGCGAGAGGTTTGCATGATAGAATCTCTGATGGCGTCAACAACATAACATAAGGCCGCTGGAAGGTTAGCAAACCCCTGGGCCTGTTGTTCAGGTAAAACTTTGATGACCTGCTTAACATGGTCTCTTAAGTATTGACAGACTCCAATCGCTGCTACTGCAGGTTGGGCCACTGATCCTGCTAAGGAAAAAACATCCTTTAATAAGAATTCCATCTTTTTATCCACAGGATCCCTGAGCATCTGAGCGTTGTCTACAGGACAAGTCAGACTATTATTTACAGAGGAAATGGCCGCATCAACGGCCGGCATTCCCCACATCTTAATACATTTTTCATCCATAGGATAAATTGTTGAAAACTTTTTCGGCGGAAGAAATCGCTTATCTGGGTGATCCCACTCAGAATAAAGGAGCTTTTCAAGTAAATTATGAACAGGAAAAGCATGTGCTGTTTGAGAGGGTTTCAGCGACCCCAAAGAAGAAGAGGATTCCTTAACAGATTCAGGTACGGGCAACTTAAATGTGGAGCAGACCAATCCAGTAAGGGTCTGTACTAAGACTTTCTCCTCTTGGGAAGCCGAAGAGGGTCCCTCTCCACCTGATTCCTCAGAAGAGGAATCATCTGTCCCATCCTGATCCTCTGAAAGGGATTCATCTCCTTTATCCCAGAGAAATGTAGTCTGGCAAAAGCCTTGCTACCAAATGCCCAGTCCGGTGTTACCTTAGTAAATGCAGCCTAGGAGAATGCCTGTGTCCCACCTTACATGCGACTGTCAGCTCTGTGTCCCTCCAAGGCTCAGAGCACCTGTAAAGTGTGCTTTAAATGGCCATGCTTCTGGCACTGTGGGCGTCTAAGCACGCTGACGCTGTGCTGACGCCCCCCCCAACCACCCCCACCCGTCTGCCGCCGCCCCCCCCCCCCCCCTTTGTTTTTTTTTCAAAAAATGTGCGCTTCCCGCGCGAGCCTGACCCTTCCGAATAAGCATGGAGGAAGGCTGGGGGTGGAGGAGGAAGGAGAGAGGCCGGCAGCGATGGGGCCTGCATACCTGCAATGGCGGCGGCGGTGACAGTGCGGTGTAAAACCGCCTTACAGCCCACTTGCAGCCTCCCCCTAGCCTGGGGGGAATATCCCAGAGGAGAAAACCCCCCATCCCATCCTACCTGGAGCCAGTCGGAGGAGCTTGTACAGCGTCGAACGCTGAGACAGAAATCAGCATGAGAAGGTATGTGCTCTTGGCAGCCCCCGGTGGTCATAATAGGCATAGCATGCATTTACCTTAAAGGAGAAAACCTACTAGAATTCAAAATTCTGTGGAATCTCCTCTTACCTTATCCAGCCGCAGGGTGGTGTATACACAGACCCAATCTTCACCTCTCATGGTGGGCTCAGTTTAAAAAAAAAAAAAAAAAAAACGTCAGAGACTGGGGCTCCCTACAAATAGGGGGATCCTGCAATTCTGGCCCTGTAAAGCACCCAGCCATAAATTAGGAGATTTAAAGCCATTTTCTGATCTGCGGGGCCCAGCTCTCTAAAAAGAGAAGCGTTACAGGTAAAACCTTGTTTCTTCGGACACGAGGCCCGGGTACCATCCAATTCGGCCATGAAAGGACACTTTGAATGGATCCGGTTCGCCTGGCTTGCCCCAATATATGATATCAGGATATTCCCTTTGGAGCTTCAGCACAGGACATCTTTACACGTCCAACACCTAAGACACTGGCGTAAAAACTGATGTATCCCTGGAAGGGGAGGGATTATATAGAGGGTTGAACTTCCTGCTTAGGGTGTGACCAGTGTCCAATACCTAAAGGTACCTACATAACCCATCAGTTATTACTGTGGCTCTGTGTCCCGTGATGTTCGAGAAAGAAAAGTATTTTTTTCCCAAAAAGGTGTGCTTGTAAGACCACTGTGCAAATGCGGTGTGACAAAGTATTGCAACGACCAACATTTTATTCTCTAGGGTGTTCAATAAAATATATATAATGTTTGGGGGTTCCAAGTAATTTTCTAGAAAAAAAAAAAATGATTTTAACTTGTAAACAAGTGTAAAAAAAAAAAAAAAAAAAAAGAGGCTCGGTCCTTAAGTGGTTAATATACAAATCATGTGGTTAGAATTTGAGTAGCTTCAATTGGTCATGCTGCACCAAGGTACATCAAGTTCTCCCCTGACAGTAGTAACATTAAACAGTGGTCAAACTGGTTTCTCTATGATATGTAAATATTAAAAAGTATAGGCTTCACAAATGACCTTTGGGCACATTAAATGAAAAGTATGTAAATACACTAAAGTGTAGGATAGTTAAAGATACATCGTATGAATGCTGTATCTGGCATTAAAGGAAATTTAATGTTGATGCTCTAAAGGGGTAGTTACGCTTTAAGGCCTCCTCCCCCGCCTCGGTTTGTGAATAGAGATTTTGGGAGGGGAGGGGGGGGGGATTGGAAGCGGAAGTCCCCCTCCCCTCCTCCTGCAGTCTTCTTGTACACGTGACAGATCCCAGAAGATTAGGGGTCTATTCAGTGTGCAGCGCTGCTCGAGCATGTGCAGTGGGCACCCAGTTGTGAAGCAACAAGTGGTCACAGCCGTGTGCCCATAGTAAAGATGCTGCCACCGAGGAGAGAAGGCACAGGTTGAAAACAGCTGAGCCAAGCACAACATTGGATCGTGGGACAGGCGATAAAAAAAAAAAAAAAAAAAAAAAAAAACGGCAGCTACAGTTTTTGTAGCTACTGACTTACTTATTTCATAGGAGACTGGAGCTCAGCTAACATAAGAATAAAAAAACTATTCTTTGTTATGGCTAATGCACACGTCCTCTAGCTGTTCTTATTTGATCAACCCAAAACATACACAGCGTGATAATAGAAAAGATAGCATTTTCTTTCTGTTCATTGAGGGACACAAGAATTCAAAAAAAGTCTGTTGAGTTATACAGCTATACAAAAAAGAAAGCCACTGCCCTCACCTATAAAAAAAGCCCAAGGAAAACTCCAAGCTCACTTACCGACCAGCCCGCGGACAACCAAATTAACCCGTCTAATAGAATGCGTTAAAACCCTGTTTTTTTTAAACGCATATTGTTAGGTTAATTTCCCTTCAGTCCATCTATCCATCAGAATGCAAGTGCTTCCATTGTGGAGTCACTCATAAGCTAGTGATAGGACTACCAGGGTGCCTTGGTGGGGCCTGTAGCTTACGCATTAGCAAATGTGTGCAGACTAAACCCCTGTTTTTAGTGCATACTGTTAGACAGGTTAATTAGGTTGTCCTCGAGCTGGTCGGTAAGTAAGCTTGGAGCTTTCCTTGGCCATCAACATTAAATTTCCTTTAATGCACACTGACACCTTTGCAGCCATTGTACTATGTGTTCTGTGTGCCCCTGTACCTTTAAGAAGGGGTGGGCTCCCTTCAAACCATCTGCTCTCTATCTATCCATCAGCATGCGCTTCCATTGTGGACGTCATCTTTGATACTGCACCAAGATGGTCTCCCCATTTTTTCATGCATTTGTGGTGATGAGTCTCACCATTTAAAGATATACAATACATCATACCAGTGGGTCTAAAGATACCTGTGGATTTATACCCAACATTGGGACAAACGTTATTAGACCTTACCTCTTCATGCAAGATTTTGTTGACATTTTTGGAGCACGGTTTTCATGCAAGATAATTTTCTGTACATTTCACTTTAAGAACTTATGCACAAAGGACACCCTTTGTGATATTGTACACTTTTTTTGCTTATTCATATATTTTCATATGTTCATGGACTATTTGCTTTTCAGTTTGTATCAGTATATATGTATATATTTTTCACATAACTTTTTTGTTTGTAGATTATCACTTTTTACTTGATCCATTTATGCTATTGTAGTACGGTTGTGGTTGTGCTGCAACTCATTTGAGTTTTTCGTTGGTGACTGAACACACCTCAGTGCCAGGCTGCACCACTTGTGTATATGTTTGGGTAAGCGTGGAATATTCTTAGTTTTTTTTAAATGCATTTGTATCCACCGTAAAATACTTTTCTTGGAGGGACACAGAACTCTTTAACCTTCAGGTTACACTGCAATCTACAGGATTGGACACTAGCAAACTGCAAGCCATCCAAGGATATCTATTTGTATGGGAAGGTCTCGCTTCTGAAGCAAAGCAATATCATGATCATAAACTGAGGGGGGTGGAATGTCCTGAAAGACTTCCTCTGTAAAAATGTACTTCAAGTAAAAGATCTTCCTCACAATTATGTGAAGGCATTCTACCTTCACACCTGCCTAAAACTTTTTGCACATATTATACACACATATAATATATATATATATATACACATACACATACACACATATATATACACACACACACACACACACACACACACACACACACATTTTTAAAATTGGTTTTACATTTTTTTCATTGTTCAAAAAATAAATGTCATACCGATTGTATATATCATCATCTTCTCCGCCCCATCCCCAGTAATTGTTTGGAAATCCATTGATTCTTTCAAACTGATCTTTACTTAAAGCAGACACCCCTCCAAAATATTGGTTGTATGGTAACCTGGTAGAAAAAAAAAAACAAAACAAACACCGCATAAGAAAAAACACAATTTTAGATGTAGCGCATATATACGTAAATAGGATTTTGAACGACATGTATATCTCAATATTTTTGTCTGAAAACCTTTAAGCGGTGTTTTAGTTTAAAATCACTGTTGGCATGCAAGGCATAGTAAACACAAAGCTACACAAATTATATAGGTTAGCCCTTTCAAAAACATAAAACTAAAACATAAAAAGATATCCAATGTAAGGCCCCATTTACACCAGTAAACTGCGTTAATGCATGTTGCATTAGGGCAGGCCACCAAAAGAGGAATGTAATATTTTCTGTAATGCAGTGCACTAAATGCATGGTCTGGCGTAAGGTGCCATTTAGAATGAATAGCACTGTATCACACAAATAGTATGAATAGGCCCTTTTAGCAAACTACCCTTATACATACTTTGAAGAAAAAATGGGAAGACTTCTATAGTCTGCCATTGTAAATGCCCTGTGCGCAACATCTGCCTGTAGTGAGAGAATACATCAACAGGACTTGTACGCTTCCTAAAGGCTAAGTTCACCTCTTAGGAAAGAAAAAAAAAAAATCACTAAGCAGTTTTAGGCTTAGCAGTAGGTTACTTCGAAAAAAAGTGGCTTTGTTTGAATGCCATTCCTGGCACCCCTACAGTCAATCTGAAAACTCACAGCCAGTAATCCTGTGCCCTGTCAAGGACGCAAAATACGGTAATCCAGCACACACTGGAACAAGCCATCTTCTTTATTTGAATGCCACGCATGCACAATCTTCACTCTCTCACTGAAGGGGCAGTTGCTCCTCTGCAATCTAAAATTAGCATGTGCGCAGTATGCACACTATCCCTGTAGATGAAGCAGATGTGCTAGCATGCATAGTGATTTTTTTTTTTTTTTTAAAGGCAAACTTAGCCTTTAAGTGCCCAAGCCAAGTCAGGTTTTATTGACATTTTGCGCACCTAAAGTGAACTACCTACAGATTTCTTTAGAGCACCCCCTATGAATCCCCTTTTTGTCAATCAAGGCATGGAAACCTGTAGGGCATGTGAACCAATATGTGGCAGGAAGCCGATATCTTTTGGATGAAACTACACGGAATTCAAAAAGCCTTAAAGGAGCAGCGTGGATCATATGTGTGCATGTAGCTGAATTTTGGACACAGGAGTCCAGAACTGTCAGCAGACTAAAGGCATTGTCGGCTGAATTCACAGAGTCAGTCTAAGCCCCGCAGGGATCCACTCAGATGACTGACAGCTGGTTCGGCCTCAGAGTGCTGAAAGTCTAAGCCAGTCGCTTCTGTCCCCTGCACAGCCCAGAGCTCCAGTGAGCAAATTACTGACAATCACTGGTTTTCTTTTTACTGAGGACTGAGAAAGGACCAATCAATGGTGTCAGCAGGGTACAGCTGTAGCCATCTATGGAAGTATGTATGTTTTTTTGTAAACCCACACTTTAAAAAAAAAAAAAAAAAAACACACATAAGGACTCCCAAAAATGCCTAACCATGCTTTTTTTCCCCCAGTATACAGACAATATATACAAAGCTCCACACTGAAGAAAACTTCAAGTGTAATTTCTAGGCCAAAAATAGATACATTTTGGATAAAGGGAGGAAAAGTAACTGTCTGTTTTGTAGACCATGGTCACCAGTACCTAAGTAAGGGGAAATCCCAAATATTACAGATATATATATATACAGAAACAGACGTCTCCAAAACAAGGTCAGGTTCACTTGTTCTGTAGACAACTGTCTTACGCTGGATACGCGCCAAGTTTTTTTTTCTTTTTTAAAAGATAGGTATTTTTATTAGGTTTTGGACAAACTGACAGACCAACAAAAATCAACAAACAAAACTTGGGCAGTCATTGGTACATGGCGTCAAATATTACTAAGCTTGTGCAGTTGAGAGACAGATGATAATACATTGGTTAAGTATTAGACTCGTGGGTGCAGTATGTAATCAGATTATCAATTGTTCAGCAGCAATGTACTTCTGTGCATAGAGTATTGTGGCACAACCTATAGGCAACCTGCAATGTATATTTACTGTGAGGGGAGGGTCAGGGGGCTGGCCAGCCACCTGTCCCAGATTTGTGGAATGTTTTACTCCGTTTCCGAAGTTCAAAGGTAAGCTTGTACAGTGGTATAGCATTGATTAACTTTAACCATAAGGTTTTTAAAGAGGTCTGTGTTCCCTTCAATGACAACAATATAGCATTTCTAACATAAAAATAGAATGCAAAGTAATCTGTTGGCATGTGCCGATATCTGCAAATTGCCAAAGATGCCCAGCAGACAACGATGTTAGGGAGGCCTAGAGCCGAAGAGATGAAAGAGCCCACCTCCGTCCAGAAGTCCTGAACCATTGGGCATGCCCAGAAACAGTGCAGAAAGTCAGCATCTTGGCCGTTTCCACAAAAACATCTGGCCGTTGGTGACAAACCCATCTTTTGCAGCCTACTTGGGGTGAGGTGAGATGAGATTGATGGAAAATTTTAACCTGTATAATACGGTCCCTTGATGATATAACTGAGGTTTTGTACGTGTCACTAAACCCTGTCCAGTCATCCTCTGCAAGGGAAATGTCCATGGAGATCAATTTTCCTGGGCCTTATTAAATCTGGGGTTCAAATCAGTCATTAAAGCAGCGTAATAGGTAGATAGAAGTTTAGTTGGGTCAGGTTGTCTCAGCAGTTTCTCTAGTGGAGGTAGGTTAGTAGGGTCGTTTAAGGAGCCAAACTGTGCTCTGATAGCATAGTCAAGTCCGAGCTGATAGAAAGATTTAAAGCCTTGTGCATTGTATAAGTGACACAAATATTTAACCCCTTTGGAGTACCAATGTTTAGGATCGGGTAAGGAGTAAAGTTCCTGTAAGGTGGGGTTGAACCATAGAGGGTTATTTGGGGATATCGACCAGTTATGCCGTGTTATTTTAGTGGTGATGCATCGGAACAATTAAAGGGATGTAGCCAGCATAGAGATGCCAGGGCAAGGCGGGACTTTGTCCCTATAAGTATTGTGAAGGGTTTCCATGGAAGACGCAATGGCTCCCTCAGTGGTGGTACAAGCATTTGCCGCTACTGGGTGTAGCCAATCATGAATATGCACCAGTTGAGATGCTAGGTAGTATAGAAAGAAATTTGGAAATGTCAAGCCCGCCAAGTGTGTTGGCAGCCTCAGTGTCTCAAGTGCCTCCCCCTGGGGGATCTGCCATTCCACAGAAACGTTGTACAGATCGTGTCTATACGTTTGAAGATATATTCAGGTATTTTGCATGGGGAGTTAGCCAGGATGTATAGCAATTTCGGTAAATAGATAATTTTAAGAGTATTTGCCCTCCCCACAAGATCTAAGGGCAGGTCCATCCACTTTTTAGTTAGCTCCTTTAAGCGCCTTAATAGCGGGTCTAAGTTATTGGTAATGTAAGTGGATAGAGGTGTCTGCACCAGAACTCCTAAATGCCTAAAAGTGGACACCACCTGTAGGTTAGAGTCCAGGTGGATCTGAGAAATTTCGTCCGAGTCCAAGGGAAGGAGACTTCCCAGCGGTAACGGGTCGCCTGTCCCGCCGTTGATACTGTCACGGGTGGCCCGTATTTCACCATAGATGCCAGCCTGGAGTGTTCCCACAGCTGTGGGGAACAATTTGGGACCGTTCTGAAGCAAATTGGACTCAGGATGTCTGTAGGATGTCGTTCAGGAGCCGGAGCTGTGGCTTACACGTCTCCTCGCTCTGCCATCCGCACACGTCCCCCCGCCAAGTTTTTTCTCATTCAACCAGCAGGTTAAATGAAAAGACCTCCGATACCTGAATTCACAGGAGATGTTGCTGCAGTGATTTCCCCCACTGTGCTATTGTATTCTGACAGTGGGACCCCCACTCTAAATGACTGGCTTCTTTTGAATAGAGAGGACTACACACAAAATTGAAATTCCCACTAATCCACCAACTTCTTTGCATGTCTCTGGGACGGGAATTGAAGGGAAATTTCCCCAAAAGTACACAGACAGGGAAAATAAAAACCTGACAGGATTCTTTAAACCTTCCCTAGTCCCAGCCAAAACAAAAAAATAAAATAAAAATGTGATATTAATGCGATATCGTAAAGCACTTTAACTCATAAAAACGATTAAAGACTTACCCAAACCCAAACTTATCCATTGATACAGAGAGGTGTCTGGGTTGGCTGTAGCACTTGTAGATGTTTCTATCATCCATTGGAATGAGATCAACATCACTGAAGACAAAGCAGTTATAGTCATATTCTTTCAAAGCTTCAACAAAGCCAATGTTCAGCAACTTAGCACGGTTAAATGTAGAATCACCATCCTTGAAGGGTGGAAAGAAATAGAACATAAGTACAATTGCCATTTGGAAGGACCATTTTAATTATAGTTCGTATAATTACTTATATTTCTAGTTTTCCCACATTCAAACAAGTTACATTTACTTGCACTGAAATATTTGTACTTTGAATAATCAAAATATTAGAGGTTTGTAACACAACTAAAGATTAAGTAGGATAAAAATTGTTTAAGGTTATTGATCATTAAACTAGAACAGCAAGCCACTAGTTAGATACATATTCCTTGTCCAAATTAAAGCCCAGCTACAGCCATCGTTGTTATTTTGACAGTGGGGCAGAGAGGTAAAAATTCTGTCTGGAAAGATTTTCCCTCGGTGTCCCTGTGAGGCCTGTATTAACCTCTTGTCGACTAGGTAAAGACGCACATGTGCAGCAGCAGGAAGAGTGGGCCTTAAAGTGACAATAAAACTTTGTTTCTCTCTCTCTTTTTTTTTTTTTAAACATGTCATACTTACCTCCACTGTGCAGCTTGTTTTGCACAGAGTGGCCCTGAAGATCCTCTTCTGGGGTCACTCGGCGGCTCCTCCCTGCATTAGATAACCCCCTACCCGGGGGGGTGTTACCTTACAGGCGCGCTGATGAGTCATTCATTTGGCATCCATAAAAGCCAAATGTATAACTTGGCCCCGCCCACAGGGTGCCAATCTCAGTGACTAAGCTATCACAGACAGCTACTGGTCTCTGTTTATGATCAGGACTCTGCGGGACAGGTTCCTGATCATGTGGTCAACCACAGCAATCACGTGTTTGGGAGGTCCTTTCTGCCTCCCAGCATTAAGACTCACCAGGAAGGGGGCATGAGGGGGTTAAAAAAATGGGGTGCGGTTGTCAGAGAAGGCAAAAAACTGCAATACAAAAAAATTTGCCCCTACGGTGCGCTACTAAAAAACAGAGATGGCAATAAAAACATGACTATGGCCAATGTCACCCCCTTCCCCATGTGTACTTGTTTTGGCTTTAATCATGTTTTTCCTTTCAGGCCTTTCCCACTTTATTTTTACCTGGAAGTCCTGCAAATAGCACGCCAGTCCATGGGTGGCTACACTTACTCCTTCACTGTATCTATGGAGGAAGCAAAAGGTTTCCACCCAGGCTGAACGCCAAACATTTCTGCCATTGTTCATCTCCATTTCATATGGGGTAATGGGATTAAGGCCTAGTTCACACTGGCGTTGAAAGCAGACGCTTAAGGGGTGTTTGTACTGCTGTTTGCATTATCAAAACAAGAAGCGTTAGCGTCGCCTAAAAATTGAAGCCTCACGTCGAGTTTGAAAGGAGTTGGAAACAAGCCACAACCATGCCGGCGTGGTAGTACATTACAGTTAATAGGCATTTGTGGTTCGGTTTTAAACACGCCAAAAACACATGTCAACCGCTCCGCCAATGTGCATAGGGTGCTTGGGGAAGCTTTTTTAATGCTCATTAAATGCTTCTCAACCGCACATATTAACGAGCATTAACGATATAGGTGCATTTGATAAGCGGCAGTATTTTGAGCAAGTGTGAATGAGCATTTGCAGTTTGGGGGGGGGGGGGGGGGGTGTGTTTCAAATGTAAAACTGCACATTTTTAATGCCCAGCAAATACAAGTCGAAAGGAGCCCTCACTCAGCAACGTACATTTAAAAAAAAAAATTCTTCATTGTTTTGTAAAGCACAGATCTAGCTCCTATGAGACATTTCCTTTGAAGGATAGGAATACTGGGCACATACTGTACAATCAGTTTTGATTGGCCAGATTTTTAACACTTACAAAAAGGTGTAAACATTTTAAAGCCAAATGTCACTTAAACATAGAACTGGTAAAAACTTAATGAAAACCTTTTATAATATATTACTGATTCAAGATTAGAACAAGTAAACATAGGTTTTATAGATCTTTATATTCTATCTAATATACACTGATCAGCCATACCATTATGATGAGCCATCTAATATTGTGTAGGTCCCCCTTTTACCACCAAAACAGTCCTAAGTGGTATCAGCATGGATGCCACTAGACTTCTGAAGATATGCAGTTGTATCTGGCACCAAGCAGTAGCAGATCCTTTAAATCAGGGGTCTCAAACTGGCGGCCCTCCAGCTGTTGGGAAACTACAAGTCCCATGAGGCATTGCAAGGCTGACAGTTACAAGCATGGCTCCCACAGGCAAAGGCATTATGGGACTTGTAGTTTTGCAACAGCTGGAGGGCCGCCAGTTTGAGATCCCTGCTTTAAATCCTATAAGTTGCGAGGTGGAACCTGCATGTCAGACTTGTTTTTCCAGCACATCAACAGATGATTGATAGACTAACAATGGGGCACTATTCCTCCTCCTAATACCAAAGATGGGACACAGTTTACTCCCACTGATGAATGAAAAAAAACATTTCTATTCCCGCTGGCCACAGTCCAGCCCCCTTAAAGTATGAAGGAAAGTAATCCGGCCTTTTGTTTAGAGAGTTTGGAGACCCCTGCCCTAGTCTGAATGAGCACATCCAGTGAGGGACAGCTTGATAATCCAAACTGAGGGCAGGCACAGCAACACTGTCAAACCAACTCAAGATCTATTTAAGAAAAAAACAAAAACACAATCTGCCCAAAAGAAGCAACAGCAGAAAGGTAAATACAGATGACCTTTAGCCTCGGTTCACACCAGAGGCGGCACGACTTGCAGGTCGCCTCACCGAGGCGACCTGCACACGACTGCCCGGGCGACTTGCAAAACGACTTCTGTATAGAAGTCTATGCAAGTCGCCCCCAAAGTTGTACAGGAACCTTTTTCTAAGTCGGAGCGACTTGCGTCGCTCCGATTAGAACGGTTCCATTGTACTGAACAGGACGCTACTTGTCAGGCGACCTAGGTCGCCTGACAAGTCGTCCTAGTGTGAACCGAGCCTCACGATATCCAGGCCATAAGGAGAAATTACCTTGGTAACATGGTATTATGCAGAATAACTTAGAAACCCTTCTGGCAAAGAAATGGCCCAAGAAAAGCTGCCTTATGGGACACGCTAATAATTTGTCTCGAATAGGTTTGAAAGGTCTTTGAAACACTGACAAAAACATTATTTTTAATCCATTGGTTGGGGTGGCAGTCTAACAAGGGAGTAAACATTTATGCCCCTGAAAAGAACTAGGAATTAGTGAATGATTATGATGAGGACATTGAAAAAGAACAAGGTGCAGACCCTTGACCTAGATAGTGTTAAGGCCAAATGTAGTTCTACTCTAAACTAGAGGAAGATTAGACACAGCATGCTGGAAAACCCCCTAGAGAAAATCAGAGCAATGTAAAAAGTATTCTAGGCTCGATAATCATCTTGTGCATAGAAAATTTATAAACGGTCAACATGGTGAGGAGTAGGGAATCCAAAAGGTCCTCTCACAGAACCTGGGTTTCAACAGCCAGGTCTCCACACCAGTGGCTGAGAATCTGAATGGAAAATTGGTCTTTAACATAACAAATCTGGTAAAAGGCACACAGTTATGAGAACCTACAAAAGTAGGTGCAAAAGTTCCAGCAAAGAAAATTAATCCATTATGGTATACTAATCTTCAGGTACTATCAGGGTATATACAGTGTCCATTATCTGATCCTACATTCCCTGGAATCAGCCCATTAAATGTCTAGGTAAAAAAATTCGATGCCAACAAGTCTAAGTCTGCCATTCTCCAATGCAGACAGAGCAAAAGAAGGTACTCCGAGTTAGGGGTTCATAATAGAACAGCATATATTTTTTTTAAAACTAGAGTTTAGTGTTATTTTAGCAGCCCTGCAGATGTGGACAGAAGAAGGGGTTATTCAAGACAGAACTCTACTAGCAGCCACGTTGCATCACACAGAAGGGTGAATGTGACAAACTGGTAGATGCAATCAATAAATTTCAAAGCCAGCAGCCACCAGATCCTTGCTAAACAACTTTCACCAGTCAGCCAAAATCAGGGTAAGTAGTGAGAAGGTGAGCAAGGGTTGAACAGTAGATCCTGCCAAGGAAAAGAGAATCAAAAATGCTTGCAATTTGTCATTAAAGCGGAGTTACACCCAAAAGTGGAGGCTTCACTTGTTTTCTTCATCCGCCCATCCGATGCCACATTTGGTCCCAACCTTCCTTACTCTGCTCCAGGCCAGTTAGAAAGCACAGCGTGCTTCACGCATGCGCAGTAGGAAACCAGCTATGAAGCTGAAAGGCTTCACTGCCGGTTTCCCTTACCACAAATGACGACAGCAGCACCAGAGAGCTGATCGGAAAAATCGGCTGGGGTGCAGCCATTGCGGGATCCCTGGACAAGCAAGTGTCCCAATTTTAAAAATCAGCAGCTATGGTATTTGTGGTTAGCGGTGTGGTTTCAGTCTCTAAAAAAGGAAATGCATAGATTATGTAAAACCATGGCTGCAGGAAAGAAATTCACTCAATTTCCCCATCAACACATAGCTATTGTGTTCTCCCCGGCAGGCAGTAATCACATTCTAAAAATCTGACATGCAGATTGTAACCAAGTTCATCGATGATGGATCGAATTTGGTACAATCAGCCTGCCCATAGATGGATCAAATCTGGGGCAGTCCCTGCTGAACTAGCCAAGATTTGTTCCATCTATCCCCAGCTTAAGGAAGGGGGACTCCGTGTCCAACAATGAAGCCGTGGTGGGAGTTAAGCCTTTGAAAGACTCCGTTGCACGGAGTCAAGAATCCTTGTAAAACAGAACACAAAACATGTGCCGTAAGGCAGGAAGAGGAAAGGGCTCCCACCAAAAGAAAGTGGTGGCCGCAGAAAAAAAAACTGTTGATGCAGGCAGTTCCACCTGAAATTTAAAACAACTTTTCGAATATCAAGCAGAACCTTGAACCTGGTGCTTACTGTAAGAGCGGCAAGGATGTGGAATTCCCTTCCACAGGCGGTGGTCTCAGCGGGGAGCATCGATAGCTTCAAGAAACTGTTAGATAAGCGCCTGAATGACTGCAACATACAGGGATATACAATGTAATACTGACACATAATCACACATAGGTTGGACTTGATGGACTTGTGTCTTTTCAACCTCACCTACTATGTAACTATGAGGCCTATTCACACTGTTGTGGTGCAGCAAAATGCTTGCAATTGCTGCACGAATGTAAAGTAGAAATTCCATTCTTTCCTATGTGGTGGGTTTACATAAATGTGCTGCAGTTTAGTGTGAAGAACAAAGAGAAACTTTTTGGGCCCATTTACACTTACACGTGTAGGTTACCATACACATTGCATGCACACAGAACAGTGTAAATACAGCCTAAAAGATGCAATTGCCCCTTTGTTTTGCACCAAATATTAGGTTAACAAGCAAAGGGGCTGTATACCTTTAAAGGAATAAAAGGACTACCCAAATTCCCCAAGGAATACTCACAGACCCAGATTAGATGCAAGAGTCCCAGGAAGGGTTCCAGAGTTTAAAGTGATTGTAAAGTCTTGTTTTTTTTCCCCTATAAAAACAACATGTTGTACTTACCTGCTCCGTAGAGTGGATTTGCACAGAGCAGCCCGGATCCTCCTCCTTCGGTCTCTCTTCTGTGATCCTGGCACCTCCCCTCTTGTTCAGTGCACCCACGGCAAGCAGCTTGTTATGGGGGCACACGAGCCGAGTCACAGCTCCCTATGTCCATTCAAACACGGATCTCCGCCCCGGCCCCGCCCCACCCCCACTCTCCCCCAATTGGCTAGCTAACTTTGATCAAAAGCAGCGGCCGCCAACGGAGGGAGAATCTCGGATAGCTGAGGCACTCGTGGACATCGCTAGACAGAGAAAGTTTCCAACAGACTGGTTGTACAAAAGGTCGATCGAGAGATCAACTTCTGTACAACCAGCCTGCCCATAGATGGATCGAAATGCGAAAAATCCCTGCTGAACTGGCTGAACTGGCTGAATTTCTATCCAACTATGGCTGGCCTATGTCTACACAAGGATAGGAATTTAATAATATAGAAATTCCTACATAATTCCAATTAAAAGTGGTTCCCTTTATATAGTTCAGGCCAGTAAGGCATTATTTACACAAGTTCTGAAACAAGTTTTATACAAAACCTAACCAATGCACCCAATTTCGGGTCTTTAACTTAGATTTTGTTTCTCCAGACCATAACGACAAAGAAAAAAAAAAAAAAAGGACACAAATACAGAACAGCTAAAGTAATTGCCATTGTATATCCCAAGAGAGATTCAAACAACCCTAATTACGGAACATGTTTCTAGGAAACAATTCCCTTTGGAGTTGAAAGGCACTTGTGAGCTTTCCCAGCCTACAGCAAGTGCACCATAAAATGTACCTTTTGTGTCGGTGTTCATTTAAGCCTACATTACAGGTTAACACTGGGAACAATAAAAGCTACAGGTACTGCATTGGAACATACAAAGTATTGCATTTCAACATCTTTTGTGAATTACGTCCGCAAATATGTTTATGGCAGCTACTCAACTAAAAAGTGCAAAAAAAAAAAAAAGGTTTCATAGCAATATAATAAACAAAACATAGAAATCTTTAGAGTAAACCTTACAGAGTGATTACTGCATGAAACATTTATCATAGCCCCATGAGAATATTCAAATTATTCCTACTGTTCTAGGCCACAGAAAGCAAATTTTAAATAAAATATATATTTTTAGGGACACTATGTTGTTAAGACAAATGGCTATTCACATCAATAAACTAGCCGGACTAGCGGTAGAACACATTTTATCTATGGTGAACAAAATTTCAAATACAAAAACAATAGATCCATACCTGTTTAACAAGGAATGTATATCAAGCAGCAGCAACATTAAAAATCTGTTAAAAGTGTGCATTCATGTGCACTACAATCTGAAGTTTATATTTTCAGGTATACAGTAGAGAAAAACCATCAGCTCGAGGTTCATCTGGTGTTTCTTCATTATTTGCGTTTCTACACATTGGAAAAATCAAGTGGGAAGCAGAAGAGAAAGATAGGAAAAATAAAGATGAGGAAACATAAGAAAGCAGAATGATGTCAGATGACCGATTTTACATGCTGCAGTCTCAAAATGTTACAAAGGGGTCAGGGACAGAGTTTCCACAAAAAGTTACACGTAAGAGTTTAGTCCATGATGTGAAAAAGCATGTGAACCCCGCTCAGTCTTTTAGCGTACAGAATTCACTCTGTCGTTTTCAAGTAAAACCACCACAATATGTAAAAACCTTCATCTGACATGATTTATAGGAAAAACAAAGCAATTTACAATGCCAAACATACTTCAGAATGCAGACTACACAAGTCATATTTTAGTTTGCGCTAAAAACAGCAAAAAGGCATGTATAAATATTGTGTCAGTCATCCCGTGCTAGCTTCAGGTCCTGCTCAGTTTTTTGCGTTGTAGTAACATGCATGTTAAACGCTACATTCATTGGGGGCTGTGCTGCATGGCACCCTAATGCACTTTACTGGTGGCTGAGTGTTGCAATGCATATGTTGGTGTGCACTGCCAGACCTTTTGGTTGTTAAGCAGCCCAATCAAATGAACTGGCTGCCTTAATGCAACATAGCATAATACGTGCAAGTGCACTGCAATGGTCTGAATGTGCTCTAAAGCAGCATATGAAGATACATGACCATATACTAGGGACAATAAATTCAGAGACAGAGGTTTATAGACTATAATGGAAAGGCTCGATTTTCCAATTACCCCTTTACTTTTTGTGAAGTCAAAAGGCCAATCACAGCCTGCGATAATTAGGAAAGTACCAAACTAATCTCAACAAACAGGCAACCAATGTGCCTAAAGAATGACAGCTTGTGCCTATACATTTTTTTAGCCAGTTTATGCACATACAGTGCCTTGAAAAGGGGTATTCATACCCCTTGAAATTTTCAACATTTTGTTATGTTGCAACCAAAAACAAATGGGTTTTATTAGAATTAAATGTGATAGATCAACAAAGTGGCACATAATTATGAAGTAGAAGGAAAGTGAAATGGTTTTCAACTTTTTACAAATAAATATGTGAAAAGTGTGGTGTTCATTTGTATTGAGCCCCCCTGAGTCAATACTTTGTAGAACCACCTTTAGCTGCAATTGCAAGTCTTTTTGGGGATGTCTCTACCAGCTTTGCACATCTAGAGAGTGACATTTTTGCCCATTCTTCTTTGCAAAATAGCTCAAGCTCTGTCAGATTGGATGGAGAGTGTCTAAACAGCAATTTTCAAGTCTTGCCACAGATTCTCAATCGGATTTAGGTCTGGACTTTGACTGGGCCAGTGTAACACATCGTTGTCCTGCTGGAAGGTGAACCTCTGCCCCAGTCTCAAGCCTTCTGCAGACTCCAACAGGTTTTTTTTTTTTTTTAAGATTGCCCTGTATTTGGCTCCATCCATATTCCCATCAACTCTGACCAGCTTCTTCTGTCCCTGCTGAAGAAAAGCATCCCCACAACATGATGCTGCCACCACGTTTCATAGTGGGGCTGGTGTGTTTAGGGTGATGTGCCACCACACATAGCGTTTTGCTTTTAGGCCAAAAAGTTACATTTTGGTCTCTTCTGACCAGAGCACCTTCTTTCACATGTTTGCGGAGTCCCCCACATAGCTTCTTGCAAACTGCAAAGAGGACTTATGGCTTTCTTTTTAACAAACGCTTTTTTCTTGCCACTCTTCAATAAAGGCCAGATTTGTGGAGTGCACAACTAAGGCTAGGTTCACACTGCTGCAGTGTGAATTTAGCGCGATTTTGATCCGATTGCGTTGCAAATTTGCATTGCGAATTCTTTCTGTGTTCTTGCGATTCTACTGCAAATTTTGCAATCTATGGAGCTGAATTTGCATTGCACACGGATCAAACTCGGACAGGACCCTTTTTTTTACGCAGGTTAAATTCGCAACGCATTGATGTGAACAGCACTCATGGAAAACAATGTTATTAAAATGACTTGCGAATTTGAGCGATCGCAGCGGCTCAAATTCGCAATAAAATTCGCAGCAGTGTGAACCTAGCCTAATAGTTGTCCTGCTGACAGATTCTCCCACCTGAGCTGTGGATCTCTACAGCTCCTCCAGAGTTACCATGGGCCTCTTGGCTGCTTCTCTGATGAATGCTCTCTTTGCCTGGCCTGTCAGTTTAGGTGGACGGCTGTGTCTTGGTAGGTTTGCGGTTGCGCCATACACTTTCCATTTTTGGATGATGGCTTGAACAGTGCTCCTTGAGATGTTCAAAGCTTGGGATATTTTTTTTTAGAACCCAACCCCGCTTTAAAAACTTCATTAAACTTTATCCCTGACCGATCGTGTGTTCCTTGGCCTTCATGATGCAGTTTGTTCACTAAGGTTCTCTAACAAAAACAGCTGTATTTATACTGAGATTAAATTACACACAGCTGGACTAATTAGATGACTTCTGAAGGCAATTGGTTCCACTAGATTACTTTTCCACTTTTAGTTAGAGGTATCAAATTAAAGGGGGCTGAATACAAATGCCATCACATTTGTAAACAATTTTGAAAACCATTCTTCCACTTCACAATTATGTAAAACTGTCTTGGTTTGGTCTATCACATAAAATCCCAATAAAATACATTTACATTTTTGGTTGTAACATGAAAAAACATGGAAAATTTAAATTGGTATGAATACTTTTTCAAGGCACTGTAAAAGGAAACAGCTAAATTGGATGCAGTGTAAATATTTTTTATTCTAGTCCAACATTAGCCATGATGTGGCCTTTATATTTCTGTGTATAACTCCAATGTTTATCACCACTATAAGACAAAAAAAAATACCGTATATAAAAATTGAAGACAGCACCATCAACCAGCAGTAGAATATAAAACTAGATTTAAGTTGAATGTTATAAAGGAGTACATCAATACATCTGCAACACATATAAACCAGTGCAAATAAAGAGCACTTTCAAGTAACAGATACAATACCTTAATATCAATAAAAAAAAAATCTGTGCCATTCAACCTTACCCATAAATGTAGGCACCCCAAGGTTCTTTCTCAAAGACTCAAAAAGCTTGCTTCATTAGGGTTGACAAGGAATCAGTCTTCCAGAAGGAAACAGTGGCTTAGAGATGGACTCCAAACCACATCCAGACAGTGGAGAAAATTTTCCTTTTGGGGAATTGAAGCCAGACAGAGGAACAGAGAAACAATGTTCTGTCCCGGAGCAAAATCAGAAACCGTTCTTTGCACCATATAGCCACCAGATCAGACATTCACCTTGCAGAGGTGACGGCTATAAGGACAACTACTGTGTGGTTTCTGAAGTGCAGAGATTACCAGATGTAGATTGTACGGAGTACTGAAAAAATTATTGGGGGGTGCTTTATTAGAGACCCTCTATACAAAAAATGTCAGTCGATGAGCAAGGGGCTCTGAAACAGAATAGAAATGGCAGAAATCTGCCCTTGATATTGCCAACCGCCATGCTCTCATCCAGACCTATCTGCAGGAAGAAGAGGATTAATCCCATAGAGAAACTTTTGAGGTGGAAGCACTGAGGCTCACTCCAAGTAAAAGTATGCCTGCCCTGTCCAATGGTAAACCTTGTAAAATTCTTAGCTTGGGAGTTAAACTCAGATGCCTGTTTCTCAGAACCTGGGCTTCAAAAATGAAGCTTTTAAAGCCAGCGACTGTAAAGCAAGATCGCAAATCGGTTCTTGCAACAGAGGATCCTGATAATCAGGCAGAGCCAATGGAGCATCTGCCAGGATTCTTACCAGGTCAGCATACCAATTTTGCTTGAGCAGCCTGGAACAATGAGGATTACTGGGCTGCCCTCCATCTCGATCCCGAGAAGCATAGATCAAGGTGTACTGATCCCACAGAGCTGCAAGACCTTGATTTCCTCTTTGATAAATGTTTGCCACCGCTATGATGTTTTCTGCACAGCGTGGGCATCTGAAGCCGCAGTGTCCTTCCTAGATTCCCTGCATGCTGGCTACCCAGCATGCATCTGCTGATCTCGTGCATGTGCAGTATGGTGCAATCTTGGTCAGCTTGACATGGCACAGCTCCAGTAACATTGGCTTCTATGGAAAACCTTGGTCAGCTTGACATGGCACTGCTTCAGATTTCCCATAGATGCCAATGTTAAATGTTAGTGGAGCAGTGTCATGTCAAGCTGACCAAGATCTCCCAGGAGCCAATGCAAAGCCAGAAATGACGTTCGGAGCCGCAGCCTGTAAAGGAGGAGGTGAAATTAAATACAGGCATAAATCAGGTAAGTGAACAAAAAAAAAATAAAAAAAAATTGCCAATTCATTTTAAAGGATGCACATTAGTGCTGCATGGTGAGAAGTGAAAAATGCAGGTGGAACTCCACTTTAAGTATGACACTACAAGCTTGGCACACCTATTTTTGTGCAGTTTCTCCCATTCTTCTTTGCAGGACCTCTCAAGCTCTATCAGGTTGGATGGGGAGCGTCGGTGCACAGCCATTTTCAGATCTCTCCAGAGATGTTAAATCGGGTTCAAGTCTGGGCTCTGGCTACGCCACTCAAGGACATTCACAGAGTTGTCTCTTAGCCACTCCTTTGTTATCTTGGCTGTGTGCTTAGGTTCATTGTCCTGTTGGAAGATGAACCTTCGCCCCAGTCTTAGATCCAGAGTGCTCTAGAACAGGTTTTCATTAGGGATGTCTCTGTGCATTGCTACAATAATCTTTCCTTCGATCCTGACTAGTCTCCCAGTCCATGCCGCTGAAAAACATCCCCACAGCATGATGCTGCCACCACCATGCTTCACTGTAGGGATGGTATTGGAAAGATGAGTGGTGCCTGGTTTCCTCCAGACATGACACTTGCTAGTCAGGCAAAAAAAAAAAAAAGGGAAGTTCAATCTGTTTCATCAGACCAGAGAATGTTGTTTCTGATGGTCTGATTCTCCTTTAGGTGCCTTTTGGCAAACTCCAGGTGGGCTGTCATGTGCCTTTTACTAAAGAGTGGCTTCCATCTGGCACACTCTACCATACAGGCCTGATTGGTGGAGTGCTGCAGAGATGGTTGTTCTTCTGGAAGGTTCTTCTCTCTCCACAGAGAAACACTGGAGCACTGTCAGAGCGACCACATGGTTCTTGGTCCCCTCCCCGACTAAGGCCCTTCTGCCCTGACTGCTCAGTTTTGGCCGGGCGGCCCACTCTAGGAAGAGTCCTGGTGGTTACAAACTTCTTCCATTTACAATGGAAGGCCACTGTGCTCATTGAGACCTTCAATGCTGCAGAAATTTATTTTACCTTCCCCAGATCTGTGCCTCGATACAATCCTGTCAGAGGTCTACAGGCGATTCCTTGGACTTCATGGCTTGGTTTGTGCTCTGACATGCACTGTTAACTGTGAGACCTTTTATAGACAGGTGTGTGCCTTTCCAAATCACGTCCAATCAACTGAATTTACCACAGGTGGACTCCATTAAGTTGTAGAAACATCTCAAGGATGATTAGTGGAAACAGGATGCACCCAAACTCGATTTTGAGCATGACAAAGGCTGTGAATACTTATGTACACGTGATTTCTTAATTTTTTTTAAATAAATTTGCAAAAGGATTTCAAACAAACTTCTTTCACGTTGTCATTATGGGGTATGGTTTGTAGAATTTTGAGGAAAATAATGCATTTAATCCATTTTGGAATAAGGCTGTAACAAAATTTGGAAAAAGTGAAGAGCTGTGAATACTTTCCGGATGCGCAGATATGTTCCGGATGTACAGACATGAGACACATGCAGGAAATGAGATGAGACATTTCTAGCAAACTGTCACAATAGAAGTTTACCACTACAGCCACCTGCTCAATGCGTTCAATAAGCAAGGGACCAACCACAGTAGTGAGTAGACCTCTTTAACCACATCCCACCTGGCCTATAGCAAAATGACGGCCGGGTTGGTGGTTCAGCTATCCTGACTGGGCGTCATATGACGTCCAGCAGGATAACTGCTGGCGTGCGCCCGATTGGTGGTGCGGGGTCAGTCTGACACACCACTACATCGATCTTGGTAAAGAGCCTCTGACTAAGGCTCTTTACCATGTGATGAGCCGTGTCCAATCAAGGCTGATCACAGTGTAAACAGGAAGAGGCGCTTATCGGCTTTTCCTCACTCGCGTCTGACAGACGCGAGTAGAGGAGAGCCGATCGGCGGCTCTCCTGAGGGGGGGGGGGGGAGCTGCGACGATTGTTTATCAGCGCAGCCCCCCCACATTGGACCACCAGGGATGCCACCAGGGATGCCCACCACACATGGATGACCAGGTATGCCCCCCATGGCCACCAGGGATATCACACAGTGCCCACTAATGCCTGCCAGATGTATCAGTGATACCCAGCACTGCCACCCAGTGTCGCCCCATCAGTGACCGTCAGTGAAGGAGAAAACGTATTAACAAAAATTTATAACAAAGGAAAATTTTTTTCAAAATTTTCGGTCTTTTTTTAAAATTTGTTGCGCAAAAAATAAAAAACCCAGCAGTGATCAAATAGCACCAGAAGAAAGCTCTATTTGTGGGAATAAAATGCTAAAAAAAAAAAAAAAAAAAAAAAAAAAAGTGTTTGGGCACAGTGTAGCATGACCGTGCAATTGTCAAAGTGCAACAGCGCTGAAAGCTGAAAATTGGCCTGAACGGGAAGGGGGTGTAAGTGCCTGGTATTGAAGTGAAGTGGTTAAAGAGATTTGACCAGACTTGGCTTGACAAAGTTGGCTGGAGAAGAACTGGTAGAAGAAACAGGCTACTCTAGGTTCACAGTCGTGTGCACTATATCAATAAGGCCTAACAGCAGTAGACTGCCACTTCTCCGGTATAAAAACTGATCAGTTAAGGCCTGAAGTGACTTAGAATCATACAGACAATTCTCTGTGGCTCAAACATTGCTATGGAAACAAGCACAACCTGCAGAAGAGGGCACAGAAGCAAGCTTATGGTCTCTGCAAACAGTCTGCTAAAAACTGGGCGATTTGGATAAGGTCTTGCATGACCTTGGTAAAAAACCCCAACCAAGAGGGCAGAGGACCCAGACAATGATGGGACAGAGTTAATCATGATTCTAAGCCATTAATAGAAAGTGACAGCTCCTAGCAGGTGAGGGTTGGATGACCAAAGTTCAAAGTGGCTTTTGCAAGGAGGTGCACCAGTAGGCTTCCTCAATGCTGTATGGCAGGAAAGAGGTTGATATATGTGTTATATTCCACACAGTGGATCTCAGTACTCAGTCTCGCAGTGTTATTCCCTTCAATGACAAAAATGGCGAATTAAAAGCTGACCTATGTAAATTGGATGGCTTCTGATGCTGGGCCTTACCGAGACTCGCTAAGTGGGTCTTCAGAGACAGGGCAAGTGCTGAGGTAATCCCAACAACGCTGGACCTGGAAAGTGCTTCACAGCTAGCATTTACCAGAATATAGTCTACGAAATACCACACTCAGAACTCAGTGACTGAAAGTCACTACAAGGCTATCTCTGCAATGTCAAGGCCAGTGGGGTCTAAACATTGTACTCCAAAAACAAAGGACAACTAAGCCAGATAGCTGCAATCAGATACAAAACTCCAGCAGCCTTTACAGGAGAAGAAAAAAGATCAAAGAAAAAAAAGTTGCTAGCAAAAACAGGTAGATCAGCAGACCTGAAGATATCTATCCTAAAACACTAGCAAAAAAAGGTGTGCTGACAGTAGAAGCGATTTTCATGGGCTGGCCTACAATTTTGTTTGCCAGTGTCCAATCCCCCTGTAGGCAGCAATTAAACCTGAAGTTGAAAGACTTGTGTCCCTCAATCGACGATAAAGAAACCTATCCATAGGTTTTACGCGTAAATACAGGTGGCCATACCATTTGCAGTTCCAAAAGTCCTAATCTGAACTACCATAATCATTCTAAAAGCAACACAGGAATGGGGGAATAATCCCTAGATAATTAATGAAATACAAAAGGAAAATAAGCCCTCATAAGTAGTACACTGGAAGTCATCAACATTATCTTGCTGATAATTCAGAATATGTTTTGAATAAAAGGCTGTGCAGAGCCAGTGAGGCTACAGGGAAACAACTGTATTAAAACCTCTACTACAGTGGTAAGCAGCAAAAGGTAACAGTCTGAAATGGTTTGGTCCAGGGCTTCCCATTTTAACTGCTCTTTATCACCATCATACAAGAATTTCAGAAATCTCTATCTCAATCATGCCAAACGATTTATTTTTATAAAAGGTCACATGCAGGCCTTTATCTAAAGCCAAAAATTAATTTCACACAGAAATGAGAAAAGGATGTTGTATATGTCAATTTTATGGCAGTAAACCGGGTGAAGGAGACAACCCTTGTAAATTTTATATCAGAAAATATACAAAAATGTTGATAAACTAAAAAGTCACAATTTAAAAAGGATGGGAGCAAAGCAACATTTCACTGGGGTGCTCACTAAACCTCTGACTTGCTACTTCATATAACTGTACATTTTCACATGCCTACAGTCCTAATTATTAATGCTTGCCAATAGTGTCAGGAGCCTACACATTGCAAAGTATCTGCTTTTTTCTTAGCACGATCTACATGCTTTAGATCAATAGCGCCAATTTAGGCTGGCTAACGTCATACTAAAAATGAGATGTGTAAACACATATGATGCAGAACTAAAGAAGAAGTCTTAACCTCTTTTTTTAAATTCTTATAAAACCCACTGGGAAGCCAAGTACATGTTGCATTTGGTCCTGCTGGAATTGGTTCTGCCATTGCCAAGGAGCACGGTTGTACAGTTCCCCCATCCTGTCTAGCCACACTGCCAGAAAGGAGAATGATTTGTGAGTGACATAGGAACACCCATATTTTAAGCTCTAGAATGGTGTGGAGCTATAGCCAGCAAGAGGGTATTTTAATCTCCAACAGGACCACTGATCCATACAAGCCCAAGTGCTACATTGCACTTGGTCCCCTTTGTGGAAAGAAAAAAAAAAAAAGTTTAAAAAATTAGTGAGAGTTATTTAAATCTATAATTAACACTTCCAGTTTCAAATAATTCAAGTTCTAAAAAGGGATGTACAATGCAAGCATACAATAGCAATGGCAGTATTTTATACACTGCTTGCTATGGTGTAATGAACATCTATGGTACAAACGCAAAAAGAGTAAGAACATTTACAGTGTTAATATAAATAGCAACACATTCTTATACTTTATTAAAAAAGAGTAATGCTAGAATCCTGTATGGTTTGAAATTCAGCAACAGATATATTACCTGAGCTGTGAGAAAAGCCATAAAGTGTACTTAACATTTTTCACATAAGTTTCAGAACAATCAGAATTCAGTTTACAGTGTTAATACATGAATTGAGAAGAATTTTTTTTTTCTTCCGGCACAAAAAAAAGAAGATATTTTTATGCACATATATCTTTAAACATGTGGTTCACGGCAGAAAAATAATGCTTGGTCATATTTATAGGCCATCCTCCAGTAGGAAAAAACAACACACCGCTTACCTGATTTATCACATAAACGCCGTAGTCAAGTTGTTGTCTTTGTAAAATAGGGTGCAGGTAATATAACCAATACTTCAGATGTTCATCACGATTTCTGAATGGAATAATGAGGGCTACTTTCTGCACTGCCTTGCAGTCCTTTGGCTTGTATCGACCTCCTTCCTTTACATTTGGGTTGGTTTTTTTCACTTCATCTAGATTAACGGATATCGAAAACTCAATCCTTAAAGGGCCCACTGGAAAGAAAGACCAAAAATTATTTTGCTTCATGTATTCTTTGATCTTAAAATTTGTACCAAGTGATACATTAGCAATATTTAACATTTTTTAAAACATGCATAATCTGTACCACCTTACAAAAACCACTTAAGGACCAAGCCTCTGAGATTTGTTGTTTACAAGTTAAAAAAATATTTATTGCTAGAAAATTACTTGGAAAAAAAAAAAAAAAAAATTTATATATATATATATATATATATATATATATATATATATATATATATATATATATATATATATATATATATATATATATATATATATATATATATATATAATATTTTATTTATACCAGTTTTGAGTTACAAAGGAGGTCTAAGGCTAGAATTATTGCTCTCACCAACGATACCGCACACGTGTGGTTTCATATACGGATGCGTTTGCTTCTGCGTGCGAGCTTGGCAGGAGGGGGCACTTTAAATTTTTTTTTATCTTATTTATTTTGCTTTTTATTTTTACTGTCCTTTAAAAAAAAAAAATGTGGGTCCCTTTTATTCCTATTACAAGGGATGTAAACATCCCTTGTAATAGAAAAAAAGCATGACAGGACCTCTCAAATATGAGATCTGGGGTCAAAAAGACCTCAGATCTCATATTTACACTAAAATGCAAAAAAAAAAAAAAAAAAAAAAAGTCACTTGGAAAATAAATAAAAAATTCTCCTTTAAGAGCAATGGGCGGAAGTGATGTTTTATGTCGCTACCGCCCTCCCATGCTATGGAGCCAAGCAGGGGCCATCTTCCCCTCAGTTGGCAGACAGCCAAGCATGGAATGCTACCGATGGCTTCGGTAAGTGGCGGAGACAACTGAAGCCCCTCTCCCGCCCCTGATAAAAAAGTAATCTCGCTGCGAATCCGCCGCAGAGACCACTTTTATCTGAAACCGGACCACTCACTGAAGAGGATACCAGGGTTATGGCAGCAAGCTGCTGCCATAACGACATTCCTCTTCAAAGTACCAACGTATATGGTTGTGAGCCAGAAGTGGTTAAGCCACTCTTACCAATCTGCCCTTATTTGTGGAATTACACTATTGCGAACAGACATTGCAGGTGATTCGCACTGCATTGCAGAGCACACGCGATTTCTGTGCAGTGCAAATTCAGCCACACAATTGTGTGGCTGAACTCACATTTGATTAGAACGAAAAAAGGTGTAGGAACCTTTTTTCCCCCCCACACTGGAATTGGATTGCATGGGTGTTTCCATCCATGCGATCCGATTCCTCTCCGAATTCACAGTTCGCACTGCGATTCGATCTGAGGGTGTAATTAACTTTCTACTGACATCCGCAGCGGTTCGCAGAGGGCAGTGTGAACTGCCTGCGAGGGAGATAAGATGCGGGAACCGGCACTGAATCACGCTGGTTCCCGCATCGCAATAGGGAACCAAGGCTCAAAGATTTTGAAATTGAATGTGTTGTACAGCGCTGTTTTGGGCTCCAAGAACCTGGTAGTTCTAGGATTGTAATCCGTGTATTTTTTGAAACTGCTAAAATATTCTTCTCAGTCTGATGACATTACCAGCTGAGTCACAAAAGTCTTGAAATAAAACTTGATTTAAAATTCTTTCTCCCTACAAGTACTTAGTGCCAGTTTTAGTCAGACGGTAGGAAAACTAACTATATTGGGGGATTTAAAGCTCATCTAAAACCAACAAAAATTTTATATTGCAATCTACCAATCCTTGGATGAGGTGGTTGCATTAGTATTTTGTCAGACTCATTTTTACTTGGTAACGTTGCCCCTGGATGGCTACACTCTCTCTCCCACTGTGTGTATGGAGGAAGCCATGGTTGCCAGCTAGGCTGGAATTCAAAACAAGTTCTTCATTCATCTCCACTACATGAATGTTAATGGTATTAGTAGCTTACAAAAAAAAGAATAAGGAGGTTTGTGCTTTCTGTTAAGCTCATAGGAAGTGACCGTTTCTGGACAGAACAACAGGTATTTCCTGTACTCATATAAAATATGATTTTTGTACTTAGAGTTTTACTGCGGCCTTCAAGAGGAAGACATATTGCTAGGGCTGCAACTTACAATTATTTTCATAATTGATTCGTTGGCCGATTTATTGTTTCGGTTAATAACCTTTAAAAAAGTGTGATGTATAATTTTGTTAATATGTTAAGTTAAGAAAAAGGCAATTTATTCTTAAGTATCTATATGCAGTGGTAAATATAAATAACCGACCATATGGTTAGGGAGTAAAATCTTTAATCCACTCTGAGAATAACGGACAGAAGAGATATACAATATATACTATTAGAAGTTGAATCTAGTAAATATCAGACTCAGAGATCAATATTTTTTATTTAAAAGAAAAAAAAAAAAGTTAGACTATTTTGCAGATTTTCAAACAGAACTGTAATATATTATATGCTGGCTATACAAAAACAATGTCTTTCTTCAAAAAAAACATTTCATTTTAAGAACCTTCGTTCGACTTTCTAATAGTTACTGGGGTCAAATCGACATTCGTTTTCAACCACAGTGACGGGAAAATTTAGAAATAATAGAAAACTTCTTGGTCAAAGGAATTTTCAGACAGTGCATGTGGTTTTCGCTCAGAAATGACATTCGTTTTAAAACAGAATATTAAATGCAAGTGAAAATTTCAAAACCACATTCATTTAGCAAATGTACAAAGATTGTTCGTATGAATATTCTCGTCTGAAAATTGATCAGCATAAGGTTCGGTACTACACACCTATGTAGTTTGCTTTTGATCTGTTTCTGCAGTGATTTTTGCTGTGTTTTGATTTTTTGCGCACGCGATTTTGCTGCAATTTGCGTTCCTGCATTTTTTTTTAATGCCTTTTTTTTGGCCAATTTGTTGTTTGGACAGATAAAAAAAAAAACACAAGTTGCTGCAAAAACGCATTACATGCTTTTCTGCAGCTTCTCCATTAAAGTATATTGAACCAAAAAAAGCACCGTTTTGTATTAAAAAAAAGTCCCTGACCCTTTCCAAATACGCAGCAGCTGAAAAAAGCACGGATGTGAACGTTAAATAAACTGTAGGGCATTTCTGCAAAAAGTACCAAAAAACACACAGGTGTAAACCAGGCCCAAGATGTTTAGTAACATAATGGGTTTAAAAAAAAAAAAAAAAAAAAAAAAAAAAGCCCTTTATAGTAACAAAAAAGAGCAAATAATCGCTACTGTAATGGGTTCATTTTTTTACTGTGCAACAGTGAAAATAAAATTTACAGTAGTTATTTGCTCTTTTTGTACTCTAAAGGGCTGATTTTAGTTTTTTTTTAACCCCATTATGTTACTGGCCGATTAATCGATTTATGAAAATAGTCATCGATTTCATAATCGATGAATCGATTTGTTGTTTCGGCCCTACATATTGCCTTCTTACAAAACAAACCATGGGGTGGAACTGGTGTTTCTCAATAGGCGTCAAGAAAAAGCTTTTCTGGGGCGTGGCTAAGATGGAGACCTGAGAGGACGTGTTTGTCAGGAGCTCCGCATCTGAGAGGCTGAAATATCCGTTCTCCATATAGGAATCTCGCTTTACACCCTAACTGTGCGGCACAGGCTGACCCTGGGTATGAGAAGAGGCAATTCGGGGTCGACTCGCAAGCGGAATTCCACCCTTAACTCCCCGCCGCTGTCCCGGGCGGCACGTGCTCTCGTCAGGAGCAACATGGCGTCTCAAACAGATCAGGCGGATCCGTCCGCCCTGGGGACGGAGCAGTTTAGTGCCCTAATGCAGGCCATCACGGGCTGCCAAACAACTCTAACGGCCAAAATCGAACAGATACAGATGGAGGTGGGCCTGGTGAGGAGAGACATGGACAAGATCCGTGACAGGCTCTCTGAGACCGAGAGAAGGATCGGGGACACGGAGGACACACTCCGGGAGCATGGTGCCTCCCTCCGCACTTTACAACTTAAAATGAAAACTGTGGAGACACGTGCGGAGGACCAGGAGAACAGAAATCGGAGGAACAACCTCCGTGTGGTGGGCCTTCCTGAGGGAGCTGAAGGCCGTGACCCGGCTGCATACACCGAGAAGCTCCTGCGAGATTTGCTGCCACAGGCCCCTTTCTCTCCTTATTTTGCAGTGGAGAGGGCGCATAGGATGCCATCTGTGAGGGGTCCACCTGGAGCTCCCCCTCGGACCTTTATCTTCAGGCTACTGAACTTCAGGGACCGGGATCTGGTGCTCCGTGAGGCACGCAAACTGGAGGAGCTGCGATACGAAAATGTTAAAATTATGTTGTTTCCGGACTATTCTATGGAAACGCAGAGGCAAAGGCGCACTTTCGACCATGTAAAAGCCCAGCTGAGAGTGAAGGGACTGAAATATAATATGCTTTTCCCGGCCAAGCTGAAGGTGGTGGATGGTGAGTCATCTAAATTCTTTACCTCCCCTGAAGAGGCTACCCGCTGGCTGGAGTCCCTCCCGGGGGCTCGCTAATCCCGTCTTCCGCCCTGCATCCCCCCTTCACTTTGAGTCACATATAGCTCTGCCCACACATTGGCCACCGGGGTTTTCATGCTCTCCTGGGGCTGTAATCCTTCCCCACCGAATGAGACTCTGAAGAGCGGAGAATGCTTCCCCCCCCTCCCCTCCTTCCCCCCTTCCCGGGCTCGCTGGAGGGAGAGTACTGTCATGACTCATGCGGAGAGGCAGAGGGACTATGTAGTGTCCGGGGGTGGTGCTCTCTTCCCCCGTATCCTGAACTGTCTCCTTGGTACTTTCTGGAGTGGGCGGGGACGGGCGGCCATGACCGGACCTGCTGTGCGTTTCCAGCGCCCTGCCACCCCTGCAACCCAAAGCTGAGGATCCTCCTATGTCTTCCGGTGGGACTTTCGCTCAAAAGCTCCTCTCCCTGTGATGCTCAGCCGCAGAGATGAGGGATGGATTTTGGTCCTTGGACTCTGCAGCTGTGAAACACACATGTAACTATGCATGCTTTTATGATTCAGAGCTGGGACCTATGGCTACGTAGGGACTCACGGTCACACACTGTGGCTCTCCAGGGGATTTGGAGGGGGGATGCACTTTGATAAAAACGGGGAAGAAATCATCTTCCATTCATATTTTGAGTTTTAGTTATCTTTACGAAACTTACTCTGTCATTGCGGAGTTGATTAGTAACTAAGTCTGTGCCCTTAGCGTGTTCTAAGTGTAAAACAATAAGAGTTATAATTAGTTGTGTTCCTATCTAGGTGAATTGGTTTTTCTATTTTTGCAAACCTACTCTGTTATCACGGAGTTGATTAGTAACTAAGTCTGTGCCCTTAGCGTGTTCTAAGTATAAAACTATAAGTATTCTGAATAGCTTTGTTCCTTTTCAAGTGAATTACTATTCTATCTGTGCAGAACTTGCTCTGTTAACACGGGGCTACTGAGTAACCAAGTCTGTGCCCTTAGCCTGTTCTAAGCGTAAAATATAAGTGTTATGCATAGGCTTGTTCCTATCTAGGGGAATTACTATTCTATTTTTGCAAAACTTACTCTGTGGTCACGGGGTTAATTAGCAACTAAGTCTGTGCCCTTAGCTTGTTCTAAGTGTAAAACAATGAGTGTTCTGAATAGATTTGTTCCCATCTAGGTGAATTACTACTCTACTGAGATATGTTCCTATATACCTGGTTTAATATTATGAAAAGCCTCCAGACATAATGGTTGGCGGAGTGTCCTGCTTCCGCTTTTAGGGAGGGAAGTCCTGAGTGTGCTCCTTCTTGCGCACTTCCCCCACAGGATTCTTTCCTACACTATAGTTCTATAAGTGTTTGTTGGGATAAGTTCGGTACACGGACACCCTGAGATATGTTTATCAGGGTGTGGGGTGGGTTGGGTGGGGCTTTATGTTTTTGGTTTAGTTCTACAAATTTTTCTTTTTCTTTTTCTTTTTTATGTATTTGTTTAGTTTGCTCATATTTGATCGGACAGAGTGTAACACTGCTAAGTAAGCATAACATGTGGTGCTCCATGACACTATGCTGGCTACTAGGGGCCGGTAGGCCCTCCATGACTCTAGCCTCGTGGGGCGTGTCAGTCCCTCCGGGTCCTGCCCACAGGGATCTCCGGCTATTTATCCCCCCCCCTTTTTTTTTCTTTATAATATGGCTCCATTAAAAATTTTATCGTGGAATGTCAGAGGTCTCAACAATAAAATTAAACGCTCCCTGGTCTTTGAATACATTAAAAAATACAATCCCCAAATTTGCGTATTTCAAGAAACCCATTTAGTGGGAAGCAAAGTTATGAGCCTTAAGCGCCCCTGGGTACGGCATCATTATCATGCCTCCCACTCGAGTTACTCTCGTGGGGTTAGCATCTTGATACACAAATCCCTGGGCTGTGAGATTCTGGGGGTAAAACTGGACCCGGAGGGACGATATGTGCTGCTCCATATGCTGGTCGACACGATTGAAATGGTGATTGTGGGGGTGTATTTGCCACCCCCAGCTAATATGTCCCTCCTCCAATCCATTGCTTCGCAATTGACACAATTTCCTACAGACAATGTAGTCCTAGTAGGAGATTTTAATATCCCGCCCAACCCCTCTTTGGATAAGTTGTCATCAGACTCCCAAACAGAATCGGCCCTCTCTAGATGGGCGCAGGTGTTCGGGTTGGTGGATGTATGGCGCTGGAAGCACCCCTCAGATCGCATGTACTCCTGCCACTCCTCATCGCATAACTCGCTATCCCGTATCGACCTCCTGTACGCAAGCGCCACTATGCTCCCCAAAATGCAGGATATCACCATGCTCCCGCGTGGTGTATCAGACCACTCACCGCTACTTTGCTGCATCCAAACTAAAACGCCTGCAGCAGATAGAATTTGGCGCCTATCGAAATTCTGGATCACACACCCCACTATCGAGTTTGAAATAAACACCCTAATTAACCAATTCTGGGCTCTAAATGCAGGCACCACTTCACCGGGGAATGTATGGGAGGCATTTAAGGCCTATATTAGAGGTTGCTATATCTCATCAATTGCCACTGAACGCAAAAACGACTTGATCACACTGGAGCAGGCGGAGGCCAATGCCCAGGCCCTTGAGACCCAATATGTTCAGACTGCTAATCCCATAACAGGCCAGGACATGAAGGTGGCATATAGGGAGGTAATGCTGCTCAGAGTGGCCAAGGTAAACAAACGCCAACTGGCCCAAACCCAAAAAATTTTTGAACAGGGGGATAAAACGGGAAGACTGCTGGCCTGGATCTCTAAGGAGCAGTCTTCAGTTTCCGCTATAGCGAGAATTAGGAAAGAGGACGGGACTGTGGTGGCTGCCCCGGGAGAAATCAATACCAGTTTTGTGAAATACTACTCTGAGCTGTATTCCTCCAGGGTGAACTACACAATGGAAGAACTATCTGAGTTCCTAAATAGAGTGTCGTTCCCGGTCCTTTCCTCTTCAGCAAGAGAAAGTTTGGAGGCACCGATCACCCTGGAGGAGGTACAGATTGCACTAAAATCAATGCAGACAGGTAAAACTCCGGGGCTGGATGGATTCCCATCAGAATTTTATAAACAAAACATGGAGGCAGTGGCACCCAGGCTGCACCACATGATCACCGAAACATTGCAGGAGGGGGCTCTTCCCTCCTCCATGGCCCAAGCTGTTATAATAGTGATTCCCAAGGCGGGCAAGGACCCTCAGCTCTGCTCATCATACCGACCAATATCCCTCCTTAACTCGGACGCTAAAATACTGACAAAAATCCTTGCCAGACGCCTAAATGAGGTGATTCTCACCTTGGTCCATGAGGACCAGTCGGGCTTTATGCCTGGCAAGGGTACAGACATTAATCTTCGTAGACTTTACTCGGTCCTGGCCTCGGGGGCGGGTGACGACTGCCCTGCGGTAGTGGCCTCCCTGGATGCAGAGAAAGCCTTCGACTCGGTCGAGTGGCTGTATCTGTGGGAGGTCCTCCGTAGGTTCGGATTTGGTCCGGTCTTTGTCTCCTGGGTCAGGGCTGTGTATGCGAATCCGATGGCAAGGGTCCGCACGGGCACTGTCCTGTCTGCGCCCTTTTCTCTGAGTAGGGGTACGAGGCAGGGATGCCCCCTGTCCCCGGGGCTTTTTGCACTCGCTATAGAACCCATGGCAATCCTCCTTCGGTCTGACCCTGCGATACAGGGTATTCCTATAGGCCCCCTCCATGAAAAAATATCATTATATGCAGACGACACACTCTTATATCTCAGGGACGATGGCATTTCCCTGCGGAATGCGCTCTCGGTGATCAACGAATATGGGAAATACTCAGGGGTCTGCATAAATTGGGGTAAATCTATACTATTCCCGCTCCATTCTGGCACCGATCCCCCCCCCCCAGACGAACAGCTTCAAAGGGTCTCTCAGTTCAGATACTTGGGGGTGGAGATCCACAGGGACCTAAAGCAGTTTATTCCTCTGAATTTGACCCCGGTGGTGTCCCAACTGTCCCACAGGTGTGCAGTTTGGAAGAATCTTCCGCTCACACTTGTGGGTAGAGTGAATTTGGTTAAGATGACCGTCCTGCCCAGGTTCACTTACCTTTTTAGGCATACTCCTGTACCTTTGCCAGTCTCTTTCTTTAACAAACTAGATAGCATAATTACCTCCTTTGTATGGAAGGGAGCAATACCTAGGATAGCTAAATCAACGCTACAACTACCAGTCACTTTGGGGGGTTTGGCCCTACCGTGTTTCATAAAATACTATTGGGCAGCAGTCCTGGTCACTGTTAAGTGGTGGCTGTCCAAAGTACCGATGAACCCTGCGTCTAAATTGGAGGCGGCAATGCTGGGCTCGCATGAGGAGCTCAATGTCTTAATTCATAAAGGACCCAAATCCGGCCCCCGGGTGAATACGCCCATGAAGACGACAATCAAGGTGTGGGATACTGTGGCCTCAAAGATGGGGACACCGAATGCGCGGTCCCCCCTGACCCCACTGTGGGGTAACCCCCGCTTGTCCCACTTTGCTTCCATGCCTGGCCCAAGTTTGTGGGTCAGGTATGGAATCACAACCCTGGGTGACATCGTCTCCGAAGGGCGGCTACTTACTTTTGATGACCTAAAGCACAGTAGAGATTTACCAAACCACATGTTCTTCCGGTACCTGCAGCTACGCCATGCATTTCGGTCCCAATTCCCTAATGGGATAGATCTACAGCTATCTGACTTAGAAAATATGTTGCAAGATCTAGACGGAGGTACGCTCTCTAACATTTATAATAAGCTGGTAGTCCTGGATACCTCTAAAGTCTCACGATTGTACACAACATGGCAGAATGACATCCCCGGCCTGACGGACGAGGACTGGGAGGAGGGGATTCAGCAATACTTACACCTGATGATCTCAGCTAGAGACAGATACACCCAGCTAAAGTTTCTTCATCGGGCCTACTACTCCCCTGCGCGTCTAGCGAGAATTAACCCAGGTAGATCGGCGATATGTCCTAGATGTGGTGCAGATGGTGCAGACTTCATTCATGTGGTTTGGTCTTGTCCTGTGGTGGAGGGATATTGGAGGGAAGTCCTGTCTGAGATTAACTCTATAGGTGAGCTCACGGTCCCATTTAGTCCCATCCCACTTCTCTTGGGTATTTGTGATTTCCTTGAAGCCCCCCAGAGGAAGAAATTATTTGTATTTTATACGTCCTTCTACGCAAGGAAAGCTATTCTTCTTCAGTGGAATCAGACACAACCCCCCACTAAAAAGGTCTGGTTGTCCCTGGTAAATGCCGCCCTGCCCCTCTATAAATTAACCTATCTAGGCAGGAACTGCCCACGCAAATTCGATAAGATTTGGGCCAGTTGGGTTGAGGCGAAACATTTATCCCTAGAATAACACTACCTAGCTTCTATATCGCCTTTTCATTCCTTCCTCAATACCACTTTCTTGTGCGAACAGTGTAAATCCCTAATTTAAATACAGTAATCAAGTGCTGCGCCAGACTTGGAGAGACCCGCCCTTTCCCCCAGCCGCCCCTGCCCACCCCCCCCCCCCCATTTCCTCTCCCTATCCTTATTTACCCTTTATTCCTTCCTTGGGCCCCCCCCCCCCCCCTCCCCTCCCCTCCCCTCTCCCTTGCCCTCGAGATCTCAGGTCCCACTTGAGTAATACGACAAATGCCAAGCGGTTACTTACTATTATAATTACAGCTACACTTGCTATTACGATCTGTGTGCACAACAGTTTGTTCTACTGCTTAATGACTATGCTAACTGATAATGTAATGTGATTTATACTCTGTCTGTCTGAAAACTTGAATAAACTTTATGTTAAAAAAAAAAAAAAAAAAAAAAAAAAAAAAAGAAAAAGCTTTTCTCTTCCATTGAGGGGCACATAATTCAGCAACAGTTGGGACATTCAAGAGCATTCCAACAAAGGTGTGGGCAACAGCCACTGACAGGTGCAAGCAGAGACTAGGGTCTGTTTGCAACTCAGGACTACTAGGAAGGACCAACACTCAAATCTGAACCAGATGAAATTATGTCCCTGCCAAGACAGGGGAATCTGCCAACAATGATCAACCTGATGTTCAATACCAAGAACAAAAGATCACCACCAGCCAGAATAACGTTACCTGAATTAACACTGTGCCTGCATCAGCAGGAAGGTAAAAAACAAAAACCCAAAAGACTAGTGGAACCACATACTGTAATTATCTGATCAGGAACAAACAGACCAACAACTTGAAATTAACAACAGAAAAGAACACTTGGGAAAATCTCCAGAAGAACAGATCTCCTAAGAGAACCTTGGGCAAAAAAAGTCCAACCAGTCTACAAGTGAATGGCCTCAGTATCACACTCACCAACCCTTGGAATTTAGGGAAGGAAGATTACATATTAGAGCTGCACAATTAATCGTTAAAAAATTGTGATATTGATTCAACCCCCCTGACAGTCTCTATTGCAGAGTTTGCTGATTCTTTCATATAACATGTGGAGAGACTTATCTGCTCACTCAGCTGTCAAAAGAAAACATCCAGGCAGTCTGCCAAGTTTTTAACATGAAACATAACTTTTTATTCACAAGAAAAAACATTGCAACTCTTCCCTTCTTAGATCAAAAGGGATAAACTTCTGTGTGAAAAAAAAAAATCCAGGCAGTCTGCCAAGTTTTTCACAATGTGTAAATGCAGGAAGTTTAATCACTTAAAGTCTAAATCTTTTTCTGACACTTGTTTAGGTTAAAATCAATATTTTTTGATAGAAAAGGACTTGGAACCCCCAAACATTATATATATTTTAGCAGAGACCCTAGGGAATAAAATGTCAATTGCTGCAATATTTTATGTCACCCTGTATTTGCCCAGCGGTCTTTCAAACGCAATTTTTTTTGGGAAAAAATACACTTCAATGAATAAAAAAAAAAAGAATCAGTAAAGTTAGCCCATGTTTGTTTTATTGTGAAAGATGTTACGGCTCAAGAATTGTGAGAGAATCGTGATCTTCTAAACAAAACAAAAAAAAAAACAAAAAAATTGTGATTCTCATTTTACCCAGAATCATGCAGCTCTATTCCATACAAGGAAACCAATCTTGCAACAACAATGTAAACTGCATAACGATAGCCAAAAGATCCCAGAGACTAGTAGAAAACCCAAAGTGACACCCAAGAAGTCTGTCTGACTCCAGAAAGGGGTAGAGTGCACATGTAGTGTCACAACGAGGATGGCAAGAATGAAGGCATACCACAACCAATAATGGTGCATGTGAACACCAGAAGAGCAAGAAGATGAGCAAAACCTATCCATGTTAGCACCTGGAGGTATCTGAGGTCTGACAGAGGGACTCCGCAGGACCTGTCTACACATGCCCCAGAACATGGTCCTAAGAATTATCTAACCCACCAGGATTCAGGGAGGCATCCACTGCCATACATACAGCAAGGGGCAGGAAGCCAGATTAAAGAGAATAGAAGAAGGAAGAGACCACCCTTAAAGCAGAGTTCCACCCAAAAGTGTAACTTCCGATTATATGCTTCCTCCCCCCCCCTCCGGTGTCACATTTGGCACCTTTCAGGAGGAGGGGAACGGGAACCCGTTTGACAGGTCCCCTTCCCCACTTCCGGAAGACGGGCCGCTGCCCGATCTCCCGGAAGTTCAACCTCCTTCCCCCGCTGCTGGGCCAATTAGAAAGTGCAGCACGCTTTGCGCATGTGCAGTAGGGAACCAACAGTGGCTGGTTCCTTTACTAGGAATGGCGGCGGCAGCACCCGGGAGTCGATCCGAAGATCGGCTGGGGTTCTGACATCACGGGCTCCCTGGTCAGGTAAGTGCCCTAATATTAAAAAAGTCAGCAGCTACAATATTTGAAACTGCTGACTTACTTTTTTTTTTTTTTGGGTGCTGGACCTCCTCTTTAAGCTGACTTTTCGCTAGCAGAATTTCATTAAAAATTTTACATACCGTATTTATCGGCGTATAACACGCACCGGCGTATAACACGCACCCCAATTTAGGAGGGAATTTTAAGGAAAAAAAACTTTTAGGAGGGAAGTTGAAGGGAAAAAAACTTACATTTAAATGCCCATCATTGCAGCCATGTCAGTGCAGCCATGTCAGTGCAGCCTTGCCCCAGTGCAGCCTTGCCCCAGTGCAGCCTGGGATCCCCTGTCCCTGCTTCCAGGGCTTCAAAATCGCGGTCCGCGATTTGAAAATGGCGCCGCCGGCGCCGAAGTACACAGAGCCGGTCCTCGGCTCTTTCCGGCGGCTCTCGTTTACTTTCGGCTCCACTCGTAGTCCCGAGCGGAGCTATCCGAGTAGGTTCGGATAGCTCCGCTCGGGACTACGAGTGGAGCCGAAAGTAAACGAGAGCCGCCGGAAAGAGCCGAGGACCGGCTCTGTGTACTTCGGCTCCGGAGGCGCCATTTTCAAATCGCGGTCCGCGATTTTGAAAATGTGACAGCTCGGGATCGGCGTATAACACGCACCTGCGACTTTCCCCTGATTTTAAGGGGAAAAAAGTGCGTGTTATACGCCGATAAATACGGTAGTTTGATTCTTTTTTTAATAGTTAGTGGGGTCAAATCAACATTGAATTTTCTTGTCACTGTGGTCAAAAACAAATGTCGTGAGATGGCAATGTTTTCTCAAACAAATTTCTAAACAGTATGTGGTTTTAATTCGGGAAATTACATTTATTCCAAATTGAATGTTAAAAGCGAACAAAGCTTTGAAGTGACATTCATACGAACATTCTTTCAAAAACCTATATAGCCAGCTTTAAAACACGTATAAGGTTGCACTAGGGACTTGGTTTAGAGAGACCATCTGGACATCTCGACTCAAATCCATGCCCCCAGGAATAGGCGAGGCCGACAAAAACCAAAAGAGTCAACTGGAGAGGGAAAGACTGTTTGAAGGGTACAACTTCTGATCCCAATCTGGGCAGCTATCTGCTACTCTGCCTTTAGGCAATCCCTGAAAACTCATCTCTGTATATCCTTCAAAGGCATTATCCTTTATATCACTTGCCACTCCCTTTCACATTGTAAGCTGTGACAAGCAGGACCTTTTGTGCAAATTGTATTTAACTGTACTGTCTCACTCTCTTTTTACAGCAGCTGTTTTTGAAGCGCAATGACGTGTTTGCTTTGTTTGAAAGACATTACAATTGTTGGGCTTGCCATGTCATTTTACAATAAAGCAGTTAATTATAAAACCCATATTGTATCAACTTTAAGGAGGAGCTCCAGGATCCTTCAGAAAAAATTAAAAGTCAGCAGCTACATATACTGTAGCTGCTGACTTTTAATATTAGGACACTTACCCTTCCTGGAATCCAGCAGTTTCTTCACCCCAGTCGATTTTTCAATCGTTTGTCGGGTGCTGCCGCCGCCATTTCTTGTAAGAGAAACTGGCAGTGAAGCCTTGTGGCTTCACAGCCGACTCCCTACTGTGCATGTGTGAAGCACACTGCCCCATGTGAATGGCCTGGTGGCAGCAGGAGGGGTGCTGAACTTGAGGGTGACTTCGCCATGGTGAGGTACCCAATCCCCCCCCAAAAGGTGCCAAATGTGGCAGCGGGGGGGGGGGGGGGAGCAAACAAGCAGAGCTTCCCCTTTTGGGTGGAGCTCCGCTTTAAGAGATTTGTGTTTCTGATGATCAAGTCCTAAGATTTACACAGCTCTGCCAGACAGCACAACCAGGTTGGTGACCAGTTTTCTGTGCTGAAGACAAGCAATACAGCTCTGCGAACACATTTACTTTTTTTTTTTTTCTATTGTTGCACAGTAATTTGCCATTATTGCCACCTCATAGGGGCTTTATGCAGGCACTCTCCTCTAAGGCTGGCTGTACGCAGCACCTGTGGCTTCCCAAGCACGGGAAAACAAAAGGGATTTAAAGTTAGGCATATTTTCAGCCTGTCTCCATCTCTGTTCATAAGACCCAACGTTTCATACAAGGTTATATTCAAAACAAACTTCCTGAATTGTATGCAAATGGACCCCAAGCAGGTGGCAGTCTTTTCATGCTTTTTTTTTTTTTAAAACACCATTATTGGATTTCATTTCATGTTTAAATCCTACACACACACACACACACACACACACACACATATATATTGAGCCAACACGTGTGCAACCATAGGATTCGTTTTCCTATGGTGGCACACGGAGAAGAGGAGCAGCCAATAAGTATAATAAAAATAATTAAAAAAAAAAAAAAGGAAGAACCACCAAAATCACTTTGTACCTTTTTTTTTTAAACTGCTTCAGCCCCAGAAGATTTTACCCTCTTTCAGACCAAAACACTTTTTGTGATTCGGCACTGCGTCGCTTTAACTGACAATTGCGCGGTAGTGCCATCTTGCACCCAAACAAAATTGACGTCTTTTTTTTCCCCACAAATAGCTTTCTTTTGGTGGTATTTGATGACCTCTGCGATTTTTATTTTTTGTGCTATAAACAAAAAAGAGCGACAATTTTGAGAAAAAAAAAACAAAAAAACAATACACGCAATATTTTTACTTTTTGCTATAATAATTATCCCCCCAAAAATATATATTAAAAAAAAAAACATTTTTTCCCTCAGTTTAGGCAGATATGTATTCTTCTACATATTTTTGGGAGAAAAAAAAAATTGAAATAAGCGTATATTGATGGGTTTGTGCAAAAGTTATAGTGTCTACAAAATAGGGGATAGTTTTATGGCATTTTTAATATTTTTTTTATTTTATTTTTTATTTGATTGACAGCAGCAGGAGTCAATGGCTCCTGCTTTTATCAATCTGTCCAATGAGGAGAGAGACAGCAACTGGAGCCGCTGCACCTGTGCACATCACTGGATCGAGCTCTGGTAAGTAAAAAAAAAAAAAAAAAAAAAAAAAAAAAGAGGGGGGGAGCTGCAGCACAGAAGGTTTTTCAACCACTTTAAGATCCAGAGACCCAAAGTTAGGTGGAAGGCTGGACTAAGCATAGAGAATAAGAGGTTACACACTTGAAGGGGCTGTTCCAAAATGTCCTTGGTCTGAAAAGTGGCACACACTAGTCCTTGGCAGCTTCAAACTATTTAAAACCGTGTCTTCCCTCCCCCCGTGACACATTGCTACCAGCCTAAGGCAACTCTCATCACCACTCCTCTTTGCCCAAGGCAGGGGCCTGATGTCAAGGGACCACCTCAAGGCTGGGGGGGAACTCACAAACATCTGGGTACTGGCTCCTTCCCATAAGAAGATCCACCAGGTGGTGACTCAGTGCTTCGGTTGGTTTATGTGGGTATACCTTCTCCCCAATAGAGAAAAACTTTAGGAATTAAAACTACCAGGATTCACACCGCAACTGCCATGGACCTGTAGGAGCACGCTGCAGCTAACAGCACTGCATTACTGTACGGCAGGTGATTGTAAAGCCTATAGTCCAGTGTCAGAAGCGTTACAGCCCAGCCCCACATCTTCCATATGGAACGTTCTGGGTACAGTTCCCCAAGGCACTGCCAAGGGGCAACTTGTATGGCAGCTGCAATTATATTGTTGCAGTGTTGATGCATCCAGGGGAAAAGGTTTCCCCCCCCATGTGAAGAACCAAAGTGAGGTCTTCAATCTTATAGAAATATCAGAACTACAAGCCAGAACCTGCTCTCAGATTGTCTTTCAGCCAAGGACACTAGCAAAAAAAAACCTGAGGATTAGCCCTCATTCACACTGAAGGTGGTTTTGAGATTTTTGCGACTTAATCTGAAATCGCACATTTTCAAAGCTGCATTTCAGTGCGACTTGAAAGACATCTGTGAGGCTTCATGCACAGATGTCTGTTGAATTTGCATCCAAAAACGCCAAGAGTAGTGCAGGAACTACTTTTGCAAATTGTTGCAGCACCACAATGACGGCTTCACACTGATTGGAACGGTGCCATTGCCGGCAATAGGCTGTGACTTGTCTTGCGATTTGACCTGTGAAATCGCTCCAATGTGAACAAGGGCTTACTGGCAGTGGGAAGAAGTATATGGGCTGTCATAACAACTGTGCCCTCACCTGAAGGTAGCAACATATAACCCATGGGTCAAGATTTAATAAAGCCTGTACCCTGTAATGAACAATTTTTTTTTTTTTTTTTTTTAAATAGGAGTAGCTAGAACCCTCCCCCATGAGATTTTTTATTACTTTTTCGGTTCTTGTTGTAGATGTTCCCTAAATTACTGCCCATCTGGTAAAAACTGCTGTCATTGGGACAGAGTGGGGGTAAATCGCTAACATTCCTACATACTGTCTGGTTCTTATTGCACGTGTGCCCACTGCGTAAATTTGTCCTCACTTCTAGTCCAAGTGACGAGACAGGAAGTGGAAATCTCCTTTTAGTGAGGGGACTTGACAACCTTTCATTGCGGTCATCAGGTGCCCCAATATCTATTCTGGTGACAACTAATAATTTGGATCTCACTTCTATCACATGGTGGTGCTCTACAGTGACTCTCCTCATCAAGGACACAGCAATAAACCTGACAGAGGTTCTAATTCTAACCAATGCTAAAATTAGAAGGAAAAAAAAACAAAAAAAAAAAAAAAAAAAACTTTACTGCCGGTTCACACTGGGGCGACTTGGCTCCCTGAAAAGTCATGCTCCATGCAGTTCAAAGGAACCGTTCTAATGGGAGCGACTCAAGTCGCTCTGAATTAGAAAGAAGGTCCTTGCACTACTTGGGGGCAACTTCAGAGCGGCATGCATTGACTTCCATTAGGCTGCTTTCGCACTGAAAGAGCTGGTCGTTTGTGATAAAGTGGCGCTCATTTTAGCGATGCTTTTGCGCAGCTTTTCGGCTACTAGCAGGGCGCTTTTAACTCCAAAAAAAAGGGTTAAAAATCTCCTATGTTGCGGCGTTTCCAACGCGCTTTTCAGGCGCTTCAGAAGTGCTGCCATTCGTTGCAATGATGCTGCTTGCAGGACTTTTTCTAATGTCCCGCAAGCACGCCGCCCGAGTGAAAGCACTCATTGCACAGAAAGGGAAGCAGTTTTCAGGCACTTTACAGGGACCATTTCTAGCACTAAAAACGCCTGAAAACTGCTTCAGTGTGAAAGGTCTTAAAGAAGTCGCTTGCAAGCCGCGCTGAGATTGCACTGTGTGAGGCTGCTTCAGAGTCGGACGACTTTGAAGTCACCCCAGTGTGAACCGGCACAAAAGTTTACTTTTAAAACATACTTTAAATTTTTTTTTTTAATCATTTTATAAGAAAAAAAAAAAAAAAAAACATGTTTCCAGTGAGAATTTGGGTTTTACTGCATCTTTTTGCTGTACTTATGATTGATGTTTCCTTTAGCATGTATGCCCCAAAAGCACATGAAAGCAGCTCTGCTTACACAAAATATGTCAGCTAGAATGAACAAATGTGATAAAAACGCTGCAAAAGCATTTCCTAATTCCTGCTATGCTCATTTCCTAACTGAGAAAGGAAAGCAAGGGTGGAGCACACAGTGCTGTTATGCTCTAAACCAAGTACTGTACCTAGAAAAATATATAGCAGCACTCCAGAACACCACAAACTATGCTAATCTTCCTTTAAACATTTTTGATCCCTTCACAATAAAAGATGATTTTTCACTGTACAAAAAAAAAAATTAAGTTGGGAAAAATACTTTGTAAGAACTGTACAATTTTTAGTAACCATAGGGGTCTACACATTTTCCAATAGGACAAAACGACAAGCTGGTCAAATAAGGACATGCAAATTGCCTGCTATGGCTTGGTAACCAGCAGCTATTTTATTACACAACTCTTCCCAACACTGAAAACTGTGTCCCTGCAAGACCCCTTTCACACGGGACGGGTCCGAGTGAATCAATGGGGCAGCGCGGCTATACGGCTGGCATAGCACTGCTGCAGCGGCACCTTGTGGGCGGTTTTAACCCTTTTTCGACCGCTAGCGGGGGTTAAAACCGCCCCACTAGCAGCCGAATAGCACCGACGCCGCCCCAGTGTGAAAGGGGCCTAAAACAGGTGCACTCAGAACCTGGTGCACCTGTGTATGGTAGCCAATCAGCGTCTAACCGCAGCTTGTTCAATTAAGCTTGGGCAATAAAACCTGGAAGCCAACTGGTTTCTATGCAGACGTGAGCCTGATTTTGCACTCTCCAGTTTTAGTAAATAACCCCCAATGTGTTTATGCTGATCACACAGACTATTCAAATTTCTCATGCCTTTATTGAACACACCCATTTAGCATTCAGTCAAATCTCCTTTGGAAGCCATTACTTCCAGAAAGCAAAGTTTAGGAGAATTTTTGACCATTCCCCTTTACAAAACTGCTTCAGCTCAGACACATTTGGAGGATTCTTGTGTGAAAGGCTCTCAAGGTCATGCCACGGCATCGCTCTAGTGAAACTACAAAAAACTGACAAGTGTCATGGGAGGAAGCTTCTTCCAGTGTTGGGGAGTTATTAGGGAAAGTTTAAAGTGGAGTTCCACCCCAAAAAAAATTAAAAAATAAAAATGCTATAAAACTATCCCCTATTTTGTAGACGCTATAACTTTTGCGCAAACCAATCAATATACGCTTATTGCGATTTTTTTTTATCAAAAATATGTAGAAGAATACATATCGGCCTAAACGGAGGGGGGAAAAAAAATGGGTTTTTTTGTATATTTTGGGGGGATATTATAGCAAAAAGTAAAAAGTAATGCGTTTTTTTTCAAAAATTGACGCTTTTTTTTGTTTATAGCGCAAAAAATAGAAACTGCAGAGGCGATCAAATACCACCAAAAGAAAGCTCTATTTGTGGGGAAAAAAGGACGTCAATTTTGTTTGAGTACGTCACACGACCGCGCAATTGTCAGTTAAAGCGACGCAGTGCCAAATCGCAAAAAGTGCTCTGGTCAGGAAGGGGGTAAATTCTTCCGGGGTTGAAGCGGTTAAAGTAGTACTAAAAAGCTGAGACTTTTTTTCATGGATATGATCATTTTAAATATAATGCACAATACTGTGCTGCACTGTATTTCCTGATATGTAAAGAAATAATGAAATCTGTATGCAGGTCAACTAATCGGCTGGCTGATTAATCGATTATGAAAATAGTTGACAACTATTTTTATAAATCGATTCATTGCCGATCAATTAGTTTCGGCCCTACATATTATACTTGCCTCCTCTGTGCAGTTGGTTTTACACAGGGACGCCCCGATCCTCCTCTTCTCGGGTCCCCCATCGGCGCTCCTGGCCCTTCCCTCCTGCCAAGTACCCCCAGAGCAAGCAGCTTGCAATAAGGACATCCTAGCAGGCTCATTTGACAGCAGCGGGAGCCAATGTCTCCCGCTGCTGCCTCAGCCAATGAGGGGGGAAAGTCCCCATAGAGCTGAGGCTCTCATGCACATCGCTGGATCAATCTGGGGCTCAGGTAAGTATTAGGGGGGCTGCATAAAGGTAAAAAAAACCTTAAGCCTTTAGAACCACTTTAAGTCTGTGGACAAATTGTAAAAAGTATGGGTCTCAAGATTTTGCCTGTGTGGCGTCAAACTACTGGGATGCTTATGGGAAATTCACTTAGAGGAAACTTTAATTCTACAATTATGGGATGCCCTTTGTGCAATGTCATATTTTGCATCAAGGAGCATGAGGTGGTGAATAACTGAGATAAATGAGCCTTGACCTCATGTGAAGCCTCCTTTTATTTTTTATGTAAGCGGAGCAGTCTTTAACCCTTAACCAGTGTTCACCCGAGTACAGCAAAACTGTACAGATGGGAAAAAAAATAAGCAATAAAAAAAGAATACAATAAAGATGACATGATAGAAAGTTTAGGTTATACTTGTATTTATGTTGTTTACTATGTTAATGCATCCAGTCGACGCAGTTATGGTGACGTTCTAAGTTGTGCCTATCGAGTTTCTTTTTAAAATGCATTCTGTGGATGTTTTGTAAGTCCTTGATGTTGCAAGAGAGTAAGGAACTCTGTTTATTAAGCTGGCGTCATTTTACCAATGAGGTCTATTATTTTTGCTTTTACGTTTTAATTTACTGCAAGGCCCCCTCTCCTAGCACTGCTTGCTATAGTGGTCGCAGGGTGGAGGAATTTAGGCATCGTTAATACTACACAATTTTGTTAGAAAGATTGGCTTTGCATAGAGCAGCCCTGATCCTCCTCTTTCTGACTCCCTGGCTGCTCCTTCTTCCTTTTGAGTGCCCCCGTAGCAAGTGGCTTGCCTGTCCGCAAATGGCCAAGACTTGTTCTGACACAGCCACTCACTGAGAAGAAGGTCAGCATATTGCTTTTTCACTGCCTCCTGCTGACATGCCCCCACCTCTCTAAACCTCCTACGTAGGGAAGGTAATCGCTTAGAACAAAGAAAAATATTTTGCATATTTTACCTTGCATTTCTATTTTAAACTGATTAGGTTGAGGGTTCACAAAATACTTCACCTACATGGTTAAAGTTGTGAGAAAAACGGATTTTCATCAAGTTCAACATATCCTCAATTCTTGCAGTTTTGTCCCAGTGGACAGTAAAGCTGGCCTTACACCGTTCGTTATCCCCTTTTGAGTATGTTCAAAATGTACCTCATTATCAATTTTGTTTTTTACATTCTACCTCAGAATACTTTCATATAGTTTACACACCTAAAAGGCTGGAAAGTGGGTTTAAAAAAGGCATCCGGTTTTAGCTTTAATCTCCTTAAAGCGAAGCTCAAGAAAAAAAAAATAATTAAAAAATCAGCAGCTACAAATACTGTAGCCGCTGATTTTTAATATTAGGACACTTACCTGTCCACGGGTGTCTTCACCTGAGCCGATTTTTCAATCAGCTCCCAGTTGCTGCCGCCATCATCTCAGCTTGCGACTTCACTTTCGATTCCCTACTGCGCATGCACAAAGTGCACCGTGCTCTGCAAATGGCCCAGCGGCGGGTTAAGGAAAAGGAACACGAGACACTTTTGCAAAATCTGTCTGCGCCAGCTTCTTTGTGTATGCCCAAAAGAGAGTCCTAATTAGCTCCACTTTTAGAAGATACAAACTGTCAATATTTTGCTTTGAATTTGGCACGGGTGCCCATGGTGGGATCTTTGTGCTGGCAACTTGACTGATGGTAGGATTCCAAAATGAGATTTATATTCAGCAGGGTTTGTTATAAAGTGAGTTCAAAACAGCAGAGTTTAAATAAATATAAAAAGGGAATTTGACATATTGGTTCAAAAGGCTGTTTCTGTAAAACTGACAGAACCAAATTCAAGTCCCAGGGGTTTAGGGGCGCCTTAACCGGAGGATTAAGACGCGTCGCCCTCTGCATAAAGATTCGGACCAAAGAATGTGAAGCAAGCGGCCGTTGGAATAATACCGATAAGGCCGAGACCTGGCCCTTGATGGTACTCAAGGCCAGCTTCATTTCTAATCCCATTTGTAGAAAGTCAAGAATTCTACCTATTACATATTTTCTGGGATGCCAACCCCTGGATTCACACCAGGATACATAAGCTTTCCAGACTCTATGATAAATCACTCTGTAAGCTGGCTTCCTTGTATTGATTAAGGTAGAAATCACAGGACCTGAAAGCCCACGACTCTTCAGAACGTGGGTTTCAATAGCCAAACCGTCAAATTTAGCGTTTGTAAGGCAGGATGGAACACTGGACCTTGAGATAACAGGTCTGGACGTGACGGTAGGGTCCACGGGGAACCTACTGTCATCCTTCCTATTTCTGCATACCAAACTCTCCTTGGCCAAGCTGGGGCCACCAGAAGTACTGACTTCTTTTCCTGCCTGATCCTGCGAAGGAGTCGTGGCAGTAGTAGAATAGGAGGGAATGCATAAATTCGTGAGAACCGATGCCACGGAATCACCAACGCATCTGTCCTGCATGCAAGAGGATCCTTTGTCTTGCCACAAACTTGTCGATCTTTTTGTTGAATCTGGATGCAAAGAGATCTACATCTGGAACCCCCCCATCTTTGGCATATGGCCCAAAAGACGTTGGGGTGAAGAGACCATTCCCCTGGGAATAACCGCTGGTGACTCAAATAGTCTGCCTGCCAGTTCTCTATCCCTGGAATGAAAACTGCCGATATGCATGGCACATGCTTCTCTGCCCAGACTAAAATCTGGTTCACTTCTCTCTGAGCTGCCCGACTCCTGGTGCCTCCTTGATGATTGATATAAGCCACTGCTGTGGCATTGTCGGACTGGATCCTGACCGGGCCACCCTGTAGCCCGAGAGTCCAGGCCTTTAGGGCTAGATATGCCGCACGGATCTCCAGAATGTTGATGGGTAAAGTCCTCTCGGTTTTGGACCATTCCCCTTGGACTGCAGACTGTTCCAGAACTGCTCCCCAACCCGAAAGACTGGCATCAGTTGTTAGCACCGTCCAGGTAACCGGTAGAAAGGATGTCCCTTTCTGCAGGCTTTCGGGTATTAACCACCAACTGAGGCTCTGACACACTGCACGAGACAGGTGCATCGAAAAATCTAATGCCTGAACCCTCTTGTTCCAGGCCAACAGGATACTGTGTTGCAGTAGTCTTGAATGAAACTGAGCATAGGGAACTGCTTCGAATGAAGCTTCCATCTTTCCCAGTAGCCTCATACAAAGGCAGACAGAAGGACCCTTTTTGGTCCTGAACTACCAGAATCAGCTCTCTTAAGGCAGTGATCTTTGCCTGAGGTAAAAATACCTTCTCTTGGCTTGTATCTATGACCAGGCCCAAATACGCCAGTCTTCTTACTGGTTTTAAGAAAGACTTTTCTAGGTTGAGAATCCAACCTAGGTGTTCCAGGTAGTTGACTGTGGTCATCAAGTTCCCGCTCAAACAGGCTACCGACCGGTCTATCAAGAGCAGGTCGTCTAGGTATACTATGACAGTTATACCTTGAGCCCTTAATCTGGCCAGAGGAGGAGCAAAGATCTTTGTAAACACTTGATCTGAGGAAACGAGGAGAGGAGAATTCTTGGAACTCCAGTTTGTAACCTAGAGTTAACGTGGAGATTAACCATCTGTCCTGGAAATCCTCCTGCCAGAGCTTTGAGAACCATAGCAGTCTTCCCCCCACCCAAGCGAGCGGGGGCGCTCCTTCATAAAAGAGGCTTTAGCGTCTTGTCTAGTAGGCTTCTTCCCCCAGGACTTCTTTTGTCCCTGGGGTCGCCTTTGAAATTTATTTCTAGACCCTGACGGAGGAGGCCGTCGCCACTGCCTGGAGGCTGATGCTCCTGGCACTGGGGAAAGAGCCGTTTGAAAGAGGGAAGCTTACTCCTTTTCTTAACAGGTAAGAGTGCTTTTCCCACTAGAGATCTTTTGGATATAATTGTCCAAATCCTCTCCAAACAGCCTTGCACCACGAAATGGAAATCCAGCCAGAAGTTTCTTACATGGTGCTTCGGCTGACCAATTTTTAACCATAAGATTCTACGCATATGCACCAACCCAAGTGAAAGACGAGAGGTTTGGATGATAGAATCTCTGATGGCGTCAACAGCAAAACATAAGGCCGCTGGAAGGTTAGCCAACCCTTGGGCCTGCTGTACAGGCAGAACTTTAAGGACCTGCTTAACATAGTCTCTTAAGTATTGACAGACTCCGATCGCTGCCACTGCAGGTTGAGCTACCGAACCTGCTAAGGAGAAAATATCCTTCAACAGGGATTCCATTTTTTATCAACAGGATCCCTGAGCATTGTCTACAGGACAAGTCAGACTTTTATTTATGGAGGAAATGGCGGCGTCAACGGCTGGCATCCCCCACATCTTTATAAAATCTTCTCCCATAGGATAAAGTGTTGAAAACTTTTTAGGCGGAAAAAAACGTTTATCTGGGTGATCCCACTCAGAATAAATGAGCTTTTCTAGCAAATTATGAACAGGAAAAGCATGTGTTTGAGGAGGCTTCAGTGACCCCAAAGAAGACGGTTCTTTAACTGACTCAGATACGGGTAACTTAAATGTGGAGCGGACCAATCCAGCAAGGATCTGTACTAAGACCTTCTCATCCTGAGAAGCTGAAGAGGGCCCTTCTCCACTTGATTCCTCAGAGGAGGAATCATCAGTCCCATCCCGATCCTCTGAAAGGGATTCTTCTCCTTTTTCCCCAGAGTTCCTCTGCCTGAGGGTCCTGGGTAACAGAGGAAGACCTAGTGCATTTTCTTCCACTGAGTGAAGATGCGATTAAGGCCATTAATCTTTCCTCTAGTCCATTAATTGTTGAAGAAAAAACCTTCTGCGTAATGTATACAGGGGCTGAAGTGCCAGAAACAGATGCAGCCCCTGATCCCAACGGCTCTCCCTGGCCAGCCATCCCAGGTCCTTCAGGGGGGGAAAGGTGCTGCAGAAGGGGGGTCCTCAGAGCCTGAGAGAGATCCCCCTAGAGCCTCTGGTTTTTGGGGTATTTGTACCTCTGCTACCCATAGTGCAAAGCAAACAAGGTGGAGGTATCACAAAAATGAAACACTGACTGCTGAGCGATGTAGTCCAGCAACTGCCACTGCTACCAATGCCCAGTCAAGTGTTTCTTAGTAAATGCTGCCTAGGAGAATGCCTGTGTCCCACCTTACATGCGACCGTCAGCTCTGTGTCCCTCCATAGGCTGTGTGCACCTGAAAGTGTGCTTCTTATAGCCTGTGCAGCCGGCGATGTGGGCGTCTAAGCACGCCGGACATCGCGCTGACGCTCCGCCCCCCCTCCTCCTCTGACCACCCCCCTCGTTTTTTCAAAAAACGTGCGCTTTCCCGCACAAGCCGACCCTCCGGGACAAGCATGGAGGGGAGGCTGGGGTGGAGGAGGAAGGAGAGAGGCCGGCAGATGATGGGGTCTGCCACATGGTAATGGCGGCAGTGATAGTGCGGTATACTACCGCCTCACAGACCACTGCGGCCCCCCCTAATCTGGGGGGGGGGGGGAATATCCCTGCAGGAAGAGCCGCCCATCCCATCCTACCTGGAGCTCGGCTGGAGGAGCTGTGCAGTGTGAACACTGAGACAGACAATCAAGCATGTGAAGGTATGTGCTCTTGGCAGCCCCCGGTGGTGACAATAGGCATAGCATACATTTACTTAAAGTAGAAACCTAATAGAATTAAAAAATTCTCTGGAATCTCCCCTACCTTATCCAGCTGCAGGGTTCTGTTATACAGACCCAATCTTCACCTCTCATGGTGGGCTCCGTTTGGAAAACCTTCAGAGACTGGGGCCCCCTATGGATAGGGGGATCCGCAGTTCTGGGCCTGTAAAGCACCCGGCCAAGAATAAGGCTAGAAAAACCAAATTCTGAAATGCGGGGTCCAGCTCTCTAAAAAGAGAAGCGTTACAGGTAAAACCTCGTTTCTTCGGACACGAGGCCCGGGTACCATCCAATTCGGCCTAGAAAGGACACTTTGAAATGGATCCGGTTCGCCTGGCTTGCCCCAGTATAGGGTATAGGATATTCCCTTTGGAGCTCAGCACAGGACATCTTTACAGGTGACACTGGCGAAAAAACTGAGATATCCCTGTAAGGGGAGGGATTATATAGGGGGCTGAACTTCCTGTTTAGGGTGTGCCAGTGTCCAATCACCTAGTGATACCTATATAACCCATCAGTAATTACTGAGGCTCTGTGTCCCGTGATGTACGAGAAATAAATAATTATATTATAATAGATAGAAAGATACATAGATAGAGAATACACACACAATATATATATATATATATATATATATATATATATATATATATATATATATATATATATATATATATATACACATACACACACACATACATATACATATACACACACACATATACACTATAATAAATATACACAAACAGTATCTCACAAAAGTGAGTACACCCCTCACATGTTTGTACATTTTTTGTAAATATTTTATTATATCTGTTCATGTGGCAACACTGAACAAATGACACTTTGCTACAATGTAAAGTAGTGAATGTATAGTTTGTATAACAGTGTAAGTTTGCTGTCCCCTCAAAATAATTAAACACAGCCATTAATGTCTAAACTGCTGGCAACAAAAGTGAGTACACCCCTAAGTGAAGACGTCCAAATTGGCCCCAATTAGCCATTTTCCCTCCCCGGTGTCATGTGACTTGTTAGTGTTACAAGGTCTCAGGTGTGTTAAATTTGGTGTTATCGCTCTCACTCTCCAACATGGCACCTCATGGCAAAGAACTCTCTGAGGATCTGAAAAAAGAATTGTTGCTCTACATAAAGATGGCCTAGGCTATAAGAAGATTGCCAAGACCCTGAAACTGAGCTGCAGCACGGTGGCCAAGACCATACAGCGGTTTAACAGGACAGGTTCCACTCAAAACAGGCCTCGCCATGGTCGACCAAAGAAGTTGAGTGCACGTGCTCAGCATCGTATCCAGAGGTTGTCTTTGGGGAAAGACGTATGAGTGCTGCTAACATTGCTGCAGAGGTTGAAGGGGTGGGGGTGGGTCAGCCTGTCAGTGCTCATACCATACACACTGCATCCAATTGGTCTGCATGGCTGTCGCCCCAGAAGGAAGCCTCTTCTAAAGTTGATGCACAAGAAAGCCCACAAACAGTTTGCTGAAGACAAGCAGGCTAAGGACATGGGTTACTGGAACCATGTCATGTGGTCTGATGAGACCAAGGTAAACGTATTTGGCTCAGATGGTGTCAAGCGTGTGTGGCGACAACCAGGCGAGGAGTACAAAGACAAGTGTGTCTTGCCTACAGTCAAGCATGGTGGTGGGAGCGTCATGGTCTGGGGCTGCATGAGTGCTGCCGGTGTTCTGCCGAGATAAGGACCCCCCCTGTACTGCGCAGGCGCATCGCTTGCGCAGTAGGAGCCGGCAGAAATAGCCGAAGCCGAATAGTTGTAAACCCGGCGCCTGTAAAAGGGTCCCTCGCGGGCTCGCTTCGCTCGCCATGCTTCGGGCACAGCCTCGCTACGCTCTGCACTTTTTTATTCTACCTCTAGGTCCACTTGGATGGTGGGGCTTGAACCTGGACTCAGGGCGCAGGCGCCATGTACAGCTGACTGAAGGTTTTCAACTTTGGCTATTTTCGGCGGATTCCTTGTCGTACATACTGCACAAGCGCTGCGCCTGCGCAGTACAGGGGGGTCCTTATCCGCCGGGGGAACTTTCTCGGCAAGACACCGGCACTGGGGGGCTACAGTTCATTGAGGGAACCATGAATGCCAACATGTACTGTGACATACTGAAGCAGAGCATGATCCCCCTCCCTTCGGAGACTGGGCCACAGGGCAATATGCCAACATGATAACGACCCCAAACACACCACCAAGACGACCACCGCCTTGCTAAAGAACCTGAGGGTAAAGGTGATGGACTGGCCAAGCATGTCTCCAGACCAAAACCCTATTGAGCATCGGTGGGGCATTCTCAAACGGAAGGTGGAGGAGCGCAAAGTCTCTAACATCCACCAGCTCCGTGATGTTGTCATGGAGGAGTGGAAGAGGACTCCAATGGCAATCAGTGAAGCGCTGGTGAACTCCATGCCCAAGAGGGTTAAAGCAGCGCTGGAAAATAATGGTGGCCACACAAAATATTGACACATTGGGCCAAGATTGGACATTTTTACTTAGGGGTGTACTCACTTTTGTTGCCAGCGGTTTAGACATTAATGGCTGTGTGTTGAGTTATTTTAAGGGGACAGCAAATTTACACTGTTATACAAGCTGTACACTCACTACTTTAATAAAATATTTACAAAAATGTGGAGGGGTGTACTCACTTTTGAGAGATACTGTATATCAGAGAGATAAGAGACTGGTTATACCCAGAAGTGCTTTTTGTACTATTCCTTTACTTCTCACTACTGAGAAGGTGGTTTAGCACTGTGAAATATGTTTTATAAAAAATAGTGCATTTTATTTATATATATATATATATATATATACATATACACACACACACACATACACAAGGCCAAAATGAAGGACAACGAGAAGGAAAGAGGAACTTTGTTCCAAAAAAGGAGCAGTACCTCCAAATCAGGGACATTTAGGAGCTATGCACTAGGGTAGTGGTCTCAAAACTGTAGCCTGAGGGCCCAGATGCGGCCCTTTGCTTGCCTTTTTTTGGTCCTTGGGACACTTCTCCTTCCTTTGATAGGAGCCACTATTACCCCCACTGACCCAAACAGCGAGGCATGCTTCCTCCCTCTGACAATGACGGGGCATAACTTTTTCCTCTGACACCAGCGATGGTTCGTTACTCCTCCCACTGACAGCAACGGAAGAGGCACTACTCCACCCCTTAATACCAATGATGGGACACTTACTCCTCCCACTGACCACCAAGCCTGAGGCCTTATCTACTTCCAATGGCCAGAGTCTGACCCCCCTAAATTCTGAAGGATAGTAAACTGGCCCTTTGTTTGGAAATTGTGGAGACCCCTGTACTAGGGCATTTAGCCCATATTCCTCCAATCCCAGCACTTTTCGTGCGTCTGGAGGCACAGGTGCAGTGTCTAGCCCCACTGCCTGCAGCTGGTCAAAATCTATGGCAGGCTGAAATAAGCTGCAGCTGGACAGAGTGAATGCTGTACCGAGTGTTACTCACATTTATGGCCCTATGCATTAGAGAAATATGCCCAGAACGCAGAACGGAAAGGAAATATACTGTAAGCTTCTCTGGAGACAGAGAGTGATCTAAACGGTGCTTGATGGGTAATGCATAATACTGTAGCACTATAAAATAAAAGAAACCTATGTCCAACTACAATAGATGGATACAACCTTTGCACACCTATATACTCACAACAGCAAAAAGGAATGAGAATGGGGGTTTCCCTAGATAACATCATTTGGGGGGGGAGGGGGGGTTGTCGTACAAGGTGAGGTTTATTCTGCACTACTCTATTCTACTACTGCGCGTGCAGATTCAGTTTGCTTTTAATAAATCTCCCAACAGAGAAAGACACATGGGAAATGTCGCTTACTACCTGTGACAGCAAATCATGCCAACATAAGCCAGTTCCGGCTTCCGATGATTGCTTTGAGATCTGAAGCTTTTGTGTCAGCCAGATCTCGATGATTAATCCCAACACAAAAGGTACACATACAGTGGGTAAAGTACTGAATGCGTCACCATTTTCCTAGGAAAATATATTTCTAAAAAGGTGCTACTGACCTGAACTTGTTTCTTTGTATGTATGAATTGCATGGGTTGTTACCGACATGTGGTGAAAATTTCATGTCCATAGCACCTTTAGAAATATATTTACCTAGAAAAATGGTGACGTTTTCAATACTTATTTTACCCGCTGTAAATGTGGCAGCATAGCATAAGGCCCAGTCTGTTTTACCACATATATGTGGGAAGGGTGTTAATGAGGCAAGTCAGCTTGATAGATTTACAAGGACGCTGGCTATGACATGCAATGTCAGCTTGTTATGATTATGTAAACACTAGAAAGGCAATGAACTCTTGCGAAACCACTCTTCTAAAAAGGGACATCGTTAGCAGATAAGTCACTTGAATACGTATTCTTTTATGCCAAAATAGCAAACATTGTTCCAACATGCTTTTACAGGGATTTATTAAGATATATTGTTGGTAACTAAAATATTTAAAAGGGATGCCCAACCCTGGTTTAAAAAGAAACTATTCTATTCCCATATGTATTCTTACCTCAAAAAAGTACCTTCCATTACTCTCAGCCTCCGCAACATCACCAAATTCATTTTGCTTCCAGTTAGAGGGTGGCTACGTTCATTCTCCATGGTTCCACAGTATGTAGGAATGTAGCCACCCTCTCTTGCTCACTCCCAAGATGGACTAGGGACTATGGGAAGTGTAGTGTGCACAGAGCAGTGCGCATGACCACAACTAACCTTGTTCATGGCCAACAAATGGAAGAGGAGAAGGAGAAAACTAAAGGTTCAGGAGCCCATGGAGGAGGACATTACAAAGGAAGCACAAAAAAAAAAAAAAACACAAACACTAGCGGCCGAGAAAGGGTTAAAACAGCAATAGCGGCGTTTTGCCGTCGGTATCCCAGCGCTGCCCCATTGATTTCAATGGGGAGCAGCGGTGGAGGAGCGGTAAAAACACCGCTCCTTCACCGCTCCAAAGAAGCTGCTGGCAGGACTTTTCCTGACGTCCTGCCAGCGCACTGCTCCGGTGTGAAAGCTCTCGGGCTTTCACACTGGAGACAATGCTGCAGCTGTTTGAGGGCGGATTGCAGGCGCTATTTTTAACGCTATAGCGCCTGCAAAACGCCCTCGGTGTGAAAGGGGTCTTAGTACAATATATATAGGTGACCTTTGTTCATGTTTAAACAAAGTGCAATAAACCAATTCCCTAACCTTAATGAACAAAAAGGTTCCATTTTAGAATGCCATCTGCTGAAAAGCAACCCGTACTCATAAAAGACCTCAGGGCATTAAAACATTACATTCAAGGGAGTGCTGAGGTACTTCAAAGCTGCATTCCAGAAATGACAATGTAATTGATATTTTACATAGTTTAAAGAAATAAAGGCCAAGCTTTTTATTCGTTTTATACAGAGTAGGGGAGGGTTATAACCACTGCGCAGTACAGGGGGGTCCTTATCTGACGAGGGGAACTTTCTCGGCAGAGAAAGTTTTTGCCATCTTTGTCCCATTGGGGAGATTTTCCTGCACTTCCTTACCCAAATCAAAAAAAAAAAAAAAAATCACAATATAGACCTTAATTAAAAACCTGTACCAAGAGAAATGCTGCCATTGTTGATACCCTTGTGAAAATGATATCTGCTTGGTTGTCCCCTTACTTAAATACAAAGCAGATTAGAAAGTCAAAGTGACATTGGAACTGATCTACATGCATGTTGCAGGTTAGCGATTAATAAAAGTGGTAAAGCTGACTGAGGGAAATCGTTTTTTCAGAAGGAGACATTACCAACTGCAGGCTCAATACTTCATGTCAAGTTTTCTTTAATCCCTGTAAAATGTTATATAGCCCTTTCATGACTAAGCCTATTTTTGAAATTTGGTGTTTACAAGTTAAAATCCGTATTTTTTGCTAGAAAATTACTTAGAACCCCCAAACATTATATATATTTTTTTTAACAGAGAATCTAGAGAATAAAATGGCGATTGTTGCAATATTTTTTATCACACGGTATTTGTGCAGCGGTGTTTTAAACGCAAATTTTTGGAAAAGTGACACTTTCATGAATTTTAAAAAATCCAAACAGTAAAGTTACCCCAATTTTTTTGTATAATGTGAAAGATGTTACGCCGAGTAAATAGATACCAAACATGTCACCCTTTATAATTGCACGCACTCGTGGAATGGCGACGAACTACGGTACCTATGAATTTCCATAGGCAACGCTTTAAAAATTTTTTACGGTTACCAGGTTTGAGCTACAGAGGAGGTCTAGGGCTAGAATCATTGCTCTCGCTCCGACGATCGCGGCGATACCTCACATGTGTGGTTTGAACACCATTTACATATGCGGACGCGACTTCCGTATGCGTTTTCTTCGCTGCGTGAGCTCGCGGGGACAGGGGCACTTTAAAATTTTTTTTTTATTTTATTTTATTTATTTTTGTACTTTATAAATTGTGTTTAAAAATTTTTTTTTTTTTTTTACTTTTATTGCTGTCACAAGCAATGTAAACATCCCTTGTGACAGTAATAGGTGGTGACAGGTACTCTTTATGGAGGGATGGGGGGTCTAAAAGACCCCCCATCCCTCCTTTACACTTCAAAGTATTCAGATCGCCGAAAACGGCGATTCTGAATACTGTGTACTTTTTTAAATTCGACGCCATTGGCAGCCGAGTAAACGGGAAGTGACGTCATGACGTCGCTTCCGCATTTACAACGAGAAGGCTGGAACGAAGCCGCTCACAGCTTCGTTCCAGCCCGCCCCCAGCCGCCGAAGGCAGCCGAATGGACACCGGGCCTCCCGATCGCACGGGAGGCCCGGTAACAGCAGCGGGAGGCGGTGGGAGGGGGGTGGGATGTCCCCTCCCGCTCCTCCGGTATAACAGCCGAGTGGCTTTTAGCCGCATCGGTTGTTATACACGGGTAGCCGATCGCCCGCTGTAAACAACGGTACTGCAGCTGCGGGCATCATCCCGGTATAACCCCGGAAAGCCGAGTACGCATATCTGCGTACGGTCGGCGGGAAGGGGATAGACAGGCCTGCAATACATTATGAACAATAAAACAATCTACATTACAGTACTGCGCAGCAAAAGGCATGTGCATTATACAACTGATTTGTTGCCATTTTAAATTAGGATCATATATCGCTAGTAAGGTTTTTACTTATTTAATCATGGTATACCTAGTGGTAGTTCATCATATTCAACCACACTGGTTCACGGACTAAATCCTACTGGGTGAACCATCCTGTATTCCAATTTGTACAAGGTGGCTATTAGAGCTGCACAATTAATTGTTAAAAAAATCGTGATCTCGATTCACCCCCTCTGACAATCTCTCCTGCAAAGTTTGACGATTCTTTCATATAAACAAGTGGAGAGTGTGCTCACTCAGCTGTCAAAAGAAAGCATCTGGGCAGTCTGCCAAGTCTTTAACTTGATACATTTTAACTAAGCTTCCTTCTTAGATCAAAGGGAGAAAACTTCTGTGTAAATAAATTATCAGGCAGGCAGTCTATCAAGTTTTCAACCTCCTGTAAATGCAGGAAGTTTAACCACTTAAAGTCAATCTTTTTCTGACACTTCTTTAAGTTAAAAAGAATATTTTTTGCTAGAAAATTACTTGGAACCCCCAAACATTATATATATTTTAGGAGAGACCCTAGGGAATAAAATGGAAATTGCTGCAATATTTTATGTCACATTGTATTTGCCCAGCGGTCTTTCAAATGCAATTTTTTGGGAAAAAATACACTTGAATGAATAAAAAAAAAAAAAAAAACGAAACAGTAAAAGTTAGCCAATTTTTTTTTGTTTTAATGTGAAAGATGTTACGCCGCGAGAATCGTGATCCATCTTCTAAGCAAAAAAAATCATGATTCTCATTTTAGCCAGAATCGTGCAGCTCTAGATTGTTTTTATTGTTGTCTGTGACCCTACTGAGGAGGTTCGCCCACTCCATCTGTCCTGGTCTGCATTGTCTCTAGTACAGAAAACCATTACAAATATAACACTTTGACTTGTCACATGGACATGTGATGAGGAGAAATCTTCAATGGGGACATCTGTCTAAGCCTGGTTCAGACTTGTGCAGCTTTAAAATCGTGCTACTTCAGCGTGATTTCAAAGCCGCGGATCAGTGCAATTTACACTGATTTCATTGCGACTTCATTTAACAGAAGTCTATGCTAGTCGCAATAAAATTGGAAAAAAGTAGCGCAGGAATCTTTTTCATAATCGCTGCAACGTGAGCTGCGGCGATAGGAACGGTTCCATTGCCGGCAATGGGGTGGGACTTGTCATGCGATTTGGAACTGTCAAATCGCATGACAAGTCACACTGGTGTGAACGAGGGCTAAAGAGGACTTCCTCTCACTTGAGAAAGATTCCCGTTTGTGGAACAAGAAATCGAGGTACATTTTTTTCAATGAGACAGAGCAAAAATTTACCCCCGAGGCCCATCCCTACTCTCTCCACAACTCAAAAATAAAAAGATTTTAGATTTAAAAATGGTATTGTAACATGAAGCACTGTTATTGCCCTGAGTTAGGGTTAAAGTCAGACATTTGCATTTAGTGAGCTGTTGCCTGCCTTGAACCACAGCACACAGCAGGAAATACCACTATGTTGTATCTCAAAACTACATTTGGTTTCATACTGTCAATTGAAAGTACTGTACAGTCATTTATTAAAGCTTCCTTAAAAAGCCAAAACACAGGTCAGGATTACCACCACTCTACACATCCTTTTTGAGGTATACAGTAAACCAAATATACTGAACGTGCTCATCTGGAAACGAGTGTGTCCATTTTAAATCCAGGTGCATGAACTAGACAAACCGCAACAAGTACAAAAAAAACAAACAAACATGTAAATCAACTAAGGACTGGTTCACACTGGTGTGACACGGGATCCAACTTGTGAGAGCAAGTCATGTCAAATTCAATATTTCCCTAAGAGCTGTTTTAACTGATCCGACACAACTGACTTTAGAAAAAGGTTTCTGCATTCCTACACTGGTCTGACTTCAATGCCACAGAGTGTAAAAAGTCACATTAAAAAGTGGATGTAAAACCTTACATATACTTAGTGAAGTGAACAGCCTCAGATGATACACAGATGAAACAAATCTCCCTACAAAAGTTTTATATGTATATCTGCAGTCTTTTTCTTTCTGTAGTCTCTAGAATTTTTACATCGTGTTTGAATTTTCACTTCCTCATTCAGCACTGGGAGTGTAATCTTGGCTTACACTGGGAGACAGCTAATTGGAGGAAAGGCACCCCCCCCCTCCCTTAGGTAGAAGGAAGATACTTTCAGAGCTGTGCCGTGACAAGACAAGCTCTCTGCTAATCTATTTATAGCAACCTCCCTCAACACATTTTCAGCTGCTTTTATCTCCCGTCTTGGAGAACTTGTCAGAAGTTTTCATGCTAATAACAGAGGAACGAAACAGCAGAAACACACAACTCAGTGCTTTGGAAAGAGATAACACTACAGATATATGAGCCCAGGTCAAATTTCATGAATTGGGTTTACATCCACTTTAAGTCAGATCAAAGTCAGACTGAATTTGCGGGGCAAAGTCGGATCGGAAGTCGCTCGACTTTCATGTCAGAGCAGTGTGAACCTGGGCTAATCCACAGACTGACAAAATGGTAATTTTCCAGTAAGGACATTTTTATTAATTCCCCAAAACAAAAACTTTTCCATTGAGTATCATACTGCCTTTATTCTGTTATAATGTTACCATATTCTCAGAGGTGGTGGTAGCAAATTGGTGGACGATACTAGTCAGATAATGTAAGCCAAGAATTCACATCTAATCCCCATCATCATACCTATCCCACTTACAGTTTACATTGATGGAGCTGTTAACTCACCTAACACAAAGTTAAACTCAGGAATACAGGATGGAAATAATCTCTTTCCTTGTCCTCTATAAAAGCTCCCATAACCACGACAGGAGCCATTTCTAGAACAGTCAACTATCCATTGGGCAGCAATTCAGTTGAAATATGCAAGTGACTTCTGAGTCAAAGTTTGATTCTCGGTTCCCTTTTTCTCATGTAATGCAGTGTGTGTGACGATCTGTAGAGGCAATTGTTAAGCCACAGCGTTACTAAATTCATCTGATCTTTTACAGGTCCCTGTCAAACTGGAGCATATCAGTTGGAGTGGTGTTTACAGTATACAATAACTTGAGTTGACCTGACCCCTATTCCTTGCACATAGAATTCTTACCTCACTCAGCCTGGCATGGCAAGTCTAGTCAGCGCTCGCAGACTAGACCTCTGGCTCTCTCTAGCTGCACCATACACTAGACACCAACAGATGACCATGGCACTCCACAGAACTAATGAAGCCCATACTCCTTTCTTTGCATGTGTGCCAACTAGGGTCACTACTATCTATGGATTTTCACATAAGCACAAAGCAGAGCTGTCCAGTGCACTTTGTTGACACAAGCTACCCTACAAGAAATCGTTGTCAGCATTTCACAGGGGATTTTAGGGAGTGTAGAAGCTCAGAAAACTCAATGCTGTTTAGGGAAGGGACGTTCGCAAAACAAAAGAGGAAATGTCACAGGAGGAAATGGCTTGTCATATTTGTGCAGTTAAAAAGAAGGTCATGATGATTGTTAAATGAAAGAGCACAATATGGTAAAGTAGAACTATAATTACACTGTTAAAAAGGAAAAACTGTAGAGCAAATATCTGAAAACAAAAAGTTGGTGGTTATTTAAATAGGGGAGGGATTTACTTGTCAAATGATTCTCTTACTGGAAAATGTGTTGAGGATTGAGAAATGTTTGAGAAAAAAAAAAAAAAACATTTGGATTGTTGTTTATATGTTAAGTGGATTGATCTGAATGGCAGAACAGGATTTTTGTATTTACCATAAAGTCTATCATTCCCCACAAAAGTCTCTGGACTTGGGCTGTCTTCTTAGCAAAAATCTGTAGTAAGGCAGCGGTGGCATTAGCCCGCTGACCCTCCAGGGTATTACAGGACCTTAGAGCGATAGATACTTCCTAGTAAAAAAAACGGGGGGGGGGGGGGGGGGGGGGGGAACGGGGACTTCCATGCAGAATTCTCAGTTTAAAATAGGGGTCCTTGTGAGAGGGAATCCAAAAAGCAATTAAATTGACTCTAGGAAGACAGAGTAGGTCACAAGCAACCAACTCAGTAGATCACACAGTTGATTACAAGAGAAGATCTAAAAACATTCTGAATGTGAAGCTCTTTTAGCCTCCAGATGAAGTCAAATGGAGGTCATATCAAAGGACTGATGAATGGGGGAAATCACTTGACAACTGTCTGTTCTGGAGAAGAAAATAGATACATCCATTAGAGGAATCCTGTAGGATGGGGAGAAGGCACCATTCCCTCCCCTGGACAGAGCCAAGAGACTAGCGTCAAAACAGACCAATTTGGCACCTTGCTAAAATTACATACCTGTGAACTGAAAAAGGACAGAATGCAGAAGAAGGGGACCATGCTAAAAGATAATTCCCCAAACAATCCCGCAAACCCTCAAGTGGGATGCAGAATAAATCTGCTACATTTCAGAAAAGGATCAAAAAGGTCCACTGATGTTCTGTTTGGGGACATTTTGCAGTTTTAATGTGTGGGATAGGGCTGCAACTAACGATTATTTTCATAATCGATTAGTTGGTCGATTACTTTTTCGATTAATCGATTAATAACCTGAAATAAAGTGTGTTGTATAATTTAGTTAATATGTAAAGTTTTAAAAAAAAAAAAAGCAATTTATTCTTAAATATCTCTATGCAGTGGTAAATATAAACCAACTATATGGTTAGGGAGCAAAATATTGAATCCACTCTGAGAATAACAGACAGAAGAGATATACTGTATATACACTATTAGAAGAGAAATACAGTTTTTTGGCCAATTTGTTGTTGGGCAGATTAAAAAATACAAATTGCTGCCAAAACGCATTTAATGCTTTTCTGCAGCTTCTCCATTGAAGTATGTTGAACCAAAAAAGCACAGTTTTGCGTTAAAAAACAAAAAAAAGTCCTTGACCCTTTCCAAATACGCAGCGGCTGAAAAAAAGCATAGATGTGAACTTGTCCCATAGGAAACCATGGAAATGAACTGTAGTGTGTTTCTGCAAAAAGCACCAAAAAACACATAGATGTGAACCAGGTCTAAGACGTTTAGTAACATAATGGGGTTAAAAAAAACTAAAATGAGCCCTTTATAGTACAAAAAAGCAAATAATCGCTACTGTAAGGAGTTAATTTTTTTTACTGTAGAACTGTGAAAGTAATATTTACAGTAGCGATTATTTGCTCTTTTTGTACTATAAAGGGCTAATTATATTATTTTTAACCCCATTATGTTACTGGCCGATTAATCGATTATGAAAATAGTAATCGATTAATTTCATAATCGATAAGTTGTCGATTAATCGATTAGTTGTTTCAGCCCTAGTGTGGGATACAATAAAACAGGTCATTTTAATGATTATTATTGGTGTTAGGGATGTGACTCGGAGGATATCTACTCTTGCCAAATTTTGCTTTGCAATTTTTGAATCACGATTACCTGGGATCCAGAATTGTGACATCACAAATGTAAGATCTGACAGTTCTTCAGGAAGTGAAACACTTAAAATGTTCCCATGCAGATCTGTCTTATGACAATGACACAATTCAGGAAAATATAATTCATTAAGTAAATTATTTCTCCAGGTTTGAATGTGCAATCTACATGAGAATATCTAGGTAAAGAAAAAAAAATGCATTTTACCATATATGTGAAAAAAAATGTTTTAATCCCACTCACGAGAGCCTTCCAGAATGGTGAAATATGCTCATTTGTAAAGCAATTCTCCTCCTCTCAAACATATCTGCAATAACTGCATTTTCAAATTTCAGGAAGTATTCAACAGAAAACTGAATTGTTACATTAACAAGAAAAAAATGCATTTTGAGAGGAAACGCCACATTTGCCCATATGTATTTAACCACTTGCCGACCGGCTCACGCCGATATACGTCGGCAGAAGGGTGTGTACAGCAGGCAGATTAACTTGCGGTTTGCGGGCACCCCCCCCCCCACCATGAGTGTGATCGCGGGACCCGCTGACTCGAGGTCCGCAGGGATGCCCACGATCGTCTCACGGAGAGGAAGAACGGGGAAATGCTAATGTAAACAAGCATCTCCCCGTTCTGCCTAGTGACAGGACACTGATCACAGCTCCCTGTAATCGGGATCAGTGTCATGTCACACATAGCCCATCCCCCTCACAGTTAGAATCACTCCCTAGGGCACACTTAACCCCTACAGCACCACCTAGTGTTAACCCCTTCACTGCCAGTCATTTACACAGTAATCAATGCATTTTTAATTGTACTGATCACTGTATAAATGTGAATGGTCCCAAAATTGCGCCAAAAGTGTCGATCTGTCCGCCATAATGTCGTACTCATGATAAAGATAGATGATTGCCGCCATTACTAGTAGAAAAAAAAAAAAATCATCAATAAAAATGCCATAAAACTATCCCCTATTTTGTAGACGCTACAACTTTGGCGCAAACCAATCAAAACATTTATTGCAATTTTTTTTACCAAAAACATGAAGAATGCATATCGGCCTAAACTGAGGAAAAACTTTTTTTTTTTTTAATATATTTTTTGGGGATATTATAGCAAAAAGTAAAAAATAATGCTTTTTTTCAAAATTTACGCTTTTTTTGTTTATAGCCCAAAAAATAAAAACCGCAGAGGTGATCAAATACCACCAAAAGAATGCTCTATTTGTGGGGAAGAAAGGACGTCAATTTTGTTTGGGAGCCACATTGCGCAATTGTCAATTAAAGCGACACAGTGCCGAATCAAAAAAAGTGCTCTGGTCTTTGGGCAAGCCAAATGGTCAGGGACTTAAGTGGTTAAACTGCTTTGTTGACATGACTGCAATAATATAAACGCAAAATGTGTCCACTCCTGTATAGGCCAACTCACACCAGATGTGTTAGGACTACGCTGGCAGCTATTTCCAGCACAGCTCCAATATGTAAAAGACAAAATGCCTGGTTTCCTATGGTGTTTGTTGCAATCACAGCTTTGTTTCCTTTGGTGTAAAGTTCACAATACACAGGTAGTTGTTTACAGTACAGCTGCAATGCATAGACTTGGCAAAAAGCCTCATTTCCTATGGTGGTGTTATTTCACACAATCACATTGCAATGCTGATGCAGTGTATAAAAAAAAAAAAAAAAAAAAAAAAAAAAAACTGTATGAAAATTTCACTCATGACTATTCAAAGTTCTGTGACAAAAAACGTGCAATGCACCACGACTGGTGCTTCAGCAAATGTCTCCCCCAGCATACAGCAGAAGCCATGCAATCAAAGCTCACTGGTATGAGAGGATTGCTTAAAAAAAAAAAAAAAAAAAAAATGGATGTACTATACATACACACAAAGACAGACTGCTTTAGCTTCAGAGAATAACGGTTTAGTAAAAATGAGCATTTTTCAGTGCATTATCACGCAGATCTAAAGTGACAATGCCATGCAGGTTTGTTTGGCTCCCAACCAAAAGCAATTTTTGAACAAGTGACTGGTGGCCTAACAATTTAATAATTAACAGATGCACTATAAAAACATTGCTGGTACAGTTTCTATATTCATTAGCAATAAAAACAATGTTACAAGGAAATGCACTCCCTTTAACCCTTTAATTGCCCTACACTCTACTGTAAACCTCAAGGGGCCAGGCAATTTTTCCCCTTTTTATTTTTTTTTCCCCACTTACAGCTCTATAGCCACTTATACACACAAAAACATAAAAGCATAGGGCCTGTACATTGAGAATTTAGTTTATTCAGCATGAAATGGAGCTTAGTTACGTAGCATGAGGCTGTAATACTCACATTTTTGATAAACTCATTCAATGAATCCAAGCTCTGCAAGCTGAGATAACATGCACTGCATTGACTGCATTGATGTATTCATACAATTTCACAGTAAACATGAGATAAAACAAAGTTCAGGAGTATTCCTCTATCCCATTGTTTTGCAAATCTATGTACACTACAAACTGTATGATTCTGATATCGCTGTTTTATTAACCTAACGGCTTATATTTTGTAAATAGGAAACCTTCATTTTGTTTGCAAATATTAAAGTTTCTATCAGCAGGAATAATCCTTACATTTAAAGAGCACCTGTCATTTCTGATCATGGCAGCGTCTGTTAGCGGGCATCCACTCACCTGCTGCCGCCACGTCCCTCACCCTGTTGTGTCATTGCCACATCACCAGCCGTCCCATTAAAGTAAATGGGACTGTCAGTGAGTTTACAGCGGGGCAGAGGAGGACCCGCTGCCAGACAGATGACAGTTCTTTAAAAATTATGATTTAAAATTGAGTTGATTTAAATGAAGCCTTTTTACTAGTGATTTAAATTGACTCGATATAAATCAAATCCACCCTGTTGAGGTCTGTGGACAATATTGGTGGCTGTTCTGGAAATTTGCAGATGACAAAGTAAAGGTCAGTATATCCATACAGCATATTAATGCCCTCATACATCAATTTAAAGACACTATCAAATAGTAATCTGAAAACAAGACTGCTAGGTTTTTCACTTAAAGTGGTTTTGAGGGTAGTTGAGAACATCTGGTTGGAAAACACAAATTTGCTTTCGCTTGTCTTAGTTTCATCTACCCAGTAACTGCACATATTTGCAAAAAAATAAATAAATAAAAATTAAATGTATAAACAGCTGCGAGTTCTGTTACTAAGAATGAGAACCTATAAATAAGGAATTAGGGAGAAATTTTATATATATATATATATATATATCTCACTCATTTCAGTTACAAAATGGCCGACTACCATTTTTAGAAACGTCGCTATGCTTATGTAAAAAGTAGAATCTTGTGTTATGCTGCCTTTCTACCGCCTGTTTTAACCCCTGAAAACCTGTGCCCTACCAGGCTGTAACCACATGCATTACACCAGAATTAAAGGCAGTTGCAGTGTGGCCCGATTCAGATGAATGCTGGCAGGAGATACAATTTGTACACCTACGTCTGCTATCTTTGCAGCTTACCAGGAAGTGGTTGGGAAGGGCAATAAATATACAGTTTTTATCACAAGATTAGACATGACCCTACTAAAAAAAACAATGCAGAGGTATAGGACTTTTACAGAGATGAGGAACACATTGCAGGTCATATTTAAAGCTGAACATAAAAGAAGTTTTACATGCCAAATTATTTGTATTTCTAGCAATCCAGTTCTGAGATTTTCACAACTCTGCAATGCCACAACACAGCTCTGTCCGCCATGGATAGCAAAATGCTGATATCAAGTCAAAGTAAAGTACCTACACGGTTTGCATTTACAGGGTTGGTTCAGCTTTTCAAAAAAAAAAAAAAAAAACCTGCCTAAGCAGATAAGAGGCGTCCGCAGATAAAAAGCTGTGCAGCTCTGACTACAGTTGAATAATGCCCCAGCTATAGGTGTAGGCCATTTACATACCTCATGAAGCCTGCCTGGAAAATTCTCAGGACATTGCTAAGGGAGACTGAGCCATTACTGTTCACCTTCATCACAGGAGAAGTGAGCTCTCAAACTCTAAGCCTAGAGCTACTGCAACAGGGGAGAGAAAATGCAAGCGAGGGGGTCTGAATCATAGAAAGGGCTCGCTCTTGATGTTAAAGGTGAACAGTAAGAGTCCAGGGAGGTCAGGCTTCATGAGGTACAGTGTCTAGAAAAAGTATTCATACCCCTTGAAATTTTCCACATTTTGTCACGTTACAACCAAACCACTTACAAATTGCCCCCCTCTCCACCCCTCCCTGTTCCTAGTACTGACCCACTTATCCCTTTTATTCTCTAAAGTTCCACCCATCTGACCTAAAGGTCTGATCCTTTTGCAGATGGTATACACGTATCTGATCAATAAAAACTTCTGTTAAAATCCCAATAAAATACATTTACATTTTTTTTGTGATAGACCAACAAAGTAGCACATAATTGGGAAGAGGAAGGAAAATGATTTTCACATTTTTTTTACAAATAAATATGTGAAAAGTGTGGTGTGCATTTGTACTCCCCACCCACCTCTACACTCCCCTTGTCAATATGCATTTTCTCCTGTGTATTTCTTACACTGAACTTCTGTTATGGTCTCTAACATCCAGTGAAAAGACAGGAAAGTAACCACATGACTTCAGCATGCCAAATCATGGTGAGGTGTGGAACAGCCAATCATTGCAGAGCTGCTGAAGAAAGGAGTGGGGGAGGGAATTAAAAAATAATGCATGTCTTAGGCTAATGCACGAGATGTAAATCACCTGTCACTCACAGCATGGGGGAGGATTTGACAAAGTTTTTCTCTGTTTGTCAAGTTTTATCTCACTGAACAATAAAAGAGGATTGCTCAGAGATGGATTAACTCTGTGTGGCAAGACTGGGCTCAAATGATAGGAAATCTTATACTCTACAGTAGGATTAAAAAAAAAAAAAATATTCGGGTTTACATCCACTTTAACCACTTGCCGCCCGCCCTATTACCAAATGACGGCAGCAAAGTGGTTTGATATTCCTGACCGGACGTCATATGACGTGATCAGGAATAATGGGTGCGCATCGCGGCGATCGTTGTTGCGGGGTGTCAGTCTGACACCCTGCAACACCGATCTAGGTAAAGAGTCTCTGACGGAGACTATTTACCACGTGATCAGCCGTGTCCAATCACGGCTGATCACGATGTAAATAGAAAGAGCCTGTGATCGGCTTTTCCTCACTCGCATCTGACAGACGCGAGTAGAGGAGAGCCGATCGGCTGCTCTCCTGACGGGGGGGGGGGGTCTGTGCTGATTGTTTATCAGCACAGCCCCCCCTCGGATCCCGCCCAGGACCACCAGGGAAGCCGCCCAGGACCACCAGGGAAGCCATCCACACTGGACCCCCAGGTATGCCCCTAGACCCCCAGGCAGCTGCCAATCTGTGCTGCCTATCAGTGCCCGCCAGTGCCGCCCAGCAGTGCCGCCTATCAGAGCCCGCCAGTGCCGCCCAGCAGTGCCGTCTATCAGTGGCCGCCAGTGCCGCCCAGCAGTGCCGTCTATCAGTGGCCGCCAGTGCCGCCCAGCAGTGCCGCCAGTGCCACCCAGCAGTGCCGCCAGTGCCACCCAGCAGTGCCGCCAGTGCCACCCAGCAGTGCCGCCAGTGCCACCCTAGCAGTGTGTCGCCTATCAGTGCCACCCATAAGTGCCCATCAGTGCCACCCATAAGTGCCCATCAGTGCCGCCCATAAGTGCCCATCAGTGCCGCCTATCAATGCCCATCAGTGCCGCCTATCAATGCCCATCAGTGCCGCCTATCAATGCCCATCAGTGCCGCCTATCAATGCCCATCAGTGCCGCCTATCAATGCCACCCATCAATGCCGCCTATCAATGCCACCCATCAATGCCGCCTACCAGTGCCCATCAGTGCCACATATCAGTGCCACATATCAGTGCCCATCGTCAGTGCCTGTCAGTGCTGCCTTATCAGTGCCCATCAGTGAAAGAGAAAACTTACTTATTTACAAAATTTTTTAACAGAAACAAAAGCAAAACTTATTTTTTTCAAAATTTTCGGTCTTTTTTTATTTGTTTAGCAAAAAATAAAAACCGCAGAGGTGATCAAATACCCCCAAAAGAAAGCACTATTTGTGGGAACAAGATGATAAAAATTTAGTTTGGGTACAGTGTAGCATGACCGCGCAATTGTCATTCAAACTGCGACAGCATTGAAAGCTGAAAATTGGTCTGGGCAGGAAGGTGTCTAAGTGCCCTGTATTGAAGTGGTTAAAGAGGGGAAGACAGGATCAGCCAGGTATTGTACAGCATAGAGAAGGGACAATTGACATGAAAAAAGCACTGCGCTATATCTCGTGCCTTAAAGGGACAGGAGCATTTATTTATTTTTTAGGGCTACAATCACAGATCTGGTAAAGTGTGCTTTGCTTGTAGTCGAATGACTTATTCAGGCTCTTCGAATGAAGGCCTGTAACCAGGAATGAATAGGGTGAAATTGCAATGCACCTGAAACATGTTAATCAAATAGAAAAGCAAATTGCCGTCCTGCAAGATTCATGGCCATGAGGCATAACTATGAAGTAAAATTTGTATTGCGAAACAGTTTAAGAAACAAGTTAAACAAATTAACAAGGAGTGTCCACAACCTTTTTTGGAGACCTAAATCAAAAAGGTTAATCCAATGAAACAAGTGGAGTATGATCTAATATCAGAAAATTAAAGGAGAAGTACAGCCAAAGTTTGTTAGGCTGTACTGCTCTTATGGATCACAGGAGTGCAGATTGTATTGCACACCTGTGACCCATTTTCAGGAGACGGCTGAAGCCTGCTGTCAGCGGACATCACCAAGCCGGTCCAGGCTCAGGAAAAATTGCGACCATATGGTCGGGTGCTGCTGAGAGGATGAGCTGGCCGCTCCTGCCTCATCCACAGCCCAGCGCTCCAGCGTGCGCCGGGGGCGGGGTTCAGAGCAGAGAGCCGGTGACTGATAGTCACCGGCTCTCTGCTCAGGGAGCTCTGAGAACAGAGTGATCGGTGGTGTGTGATCACTTGGTTCTCAGTGTTAGAGCCAGAGGGGGAGCAATGCTGCTTGCACATAGGCAAGTAGCATTACAAAGAAAATAAAATCCCTTCTTTAAAATTAATGTAAATAATTAAGAACAAACGTCATCGCTGGACTCCTGAAGAGGTAAGTGTCCTATTATTAAATGTCAGCAGCTGCAATATGTGTAGCTGCTGGCTTTTAATTTTTTCAGGGGTGGGCGGACCTCCTCTTTAACTACTTGGTATCCAGGCCAATTCTGACACACGGTATTTGCGCAGCGGTTTTTCAAACACAATTTTTACCCCATTTTTTTGTAGAACGTGAAAGATGAGGTTTACGCTGAGTAAATAGATACCCAACATGTCACACTTTAAAATTGGTTCTAAAATTATATAGAACGTCCTGTGAGCCTCCACTAACAATAATAAACCAATAAATCCTCTTTGAATCAGCTGCAAGCGGTAAACATGTCTCATAAACCAGGTAAAAGTACAAAAAAATAAAAAATAAAGAAAAATCGCATTAAAAACGCTGCGCTATCAAAAGGTATAAGCAAAAAGCCTCTGAACTGGTAAAATTATATCCTCTACACCGTGGTAATATAATAATAATGTATAAAATATATAATGAAAAATATATAAAATGACAAGTGCTTAATAGCTGCAAGCGGTAAACATGTCTCATAAACCATGTAAAAATACTAAAATCGCATTAAAAACGCTGCGTTACATAGGGGAAGGGGAAAGGATGGCACGCTTTGCAGATCAGCTGTAAGGAAGGATCAGCATACCATCCCGTTACCGGCCGGTTTCAACCATTTTTTGCTTGATGTAGAATGGCGCACTGAAGCGCCTGGATATTGCGAGTACCCTGTGTGGGACCTGTTTATTTTTGGTTCAATAAATTGCATAAACATACTACACTACGAGATCCTTTTTTCATTGATTTACTGAGGCACATTGGCGATTGATCCAGGATCCCGGACGCACTGTTGAACCCTGTAGTGGTTCCAAAGCGTGTATCGACCAAGCTTAACAGCAAGGTCACACACCTTAAAGCGGAGTTCAACACAAAAATGGAACTTCCGCTTTTCGGAACCCTCCCCCCCTCCGGTGTCACATTTGGCACCTTTCAGGGGGGAGGGGGGGTGCAGATACCTGTCTAAGACAGGTATTTGCACCCACTTCCGGCATAGACTCCCATGGGAGTCTACGCCACTTCCCGTCCCCACCGCGTTGTCTCCTGGGAACACACAGCTCCCAGGAGAGAGCGGGGACCACTTGGGACACGCAGCGCGACTCGCACATGCGCAGTAGGGAACCGGGAAGTGAAGCCGCAACGCTTCACTTCCTGATTCCCCCACCTAGGATGGCGGCGGCAGCTGCCGAGAACCAAGCGGGTTCTCGGCGTCCCCTGCCGACATCGCTGGACCCTGGGACAGGTAAGTGGCCATGTATTAAAAGTCAGCAGCTGCAGTATTTGTAGCTGCTGGCTTTTAATATTTTTTTTTTTTTGGCGGTGTGGGTGAACCCCCGCTTTAAGGTGAGCCTTCATTACATGGGGGGAGCACCTGTGTGAGAACACAGCGTCTGATTATCGCATCACTTTCACAGCATACTGAATCGCATGGAGTGTGGAGCACCTGTAAATTGGATCAATTTGAACTTTGTACAGTGCACTTAAGCACTTTTATAATTCCAGTATTTGAATCTATTTAAATTTCCACGGACTTACTTTAACCACTTGACCACTGGGCACTTAAACCCCCTTAATAACCAGACCAATTTTCAGCTTTTGGTGCTCTCACATTTTGAATGACAATTACTCAGTCATGCAACACTGTATCTATATGAAATTTTTGTCCTTTTTTTCACACAAATAGAGCTTTCTTTTAGTGGTATTTAATCACCGCTGGGTTCTTTATTTTTTGCGCTATAAAAGAAAAAAGACCGAAAAATCTGTAAAAAAATACATTTTTCTTCGTTTCTGTTATAAAATTTTGAAAATTAGTAATTTTTCTTCATATATTTTGGCCAAAATGTATACCGCTACATATCTTTGGTAAAAATAACCCAAATTAGTGTATTTTATTTGGTCTTTGTGAAAGTTATAGCGTCCACAAGCTATGGTGCCAATATCTGAAAATTGATCACACCTGAAGTATTGACGCCTCATCATTTCTTGAGACCCTAACATGCCAGAAAAGTACAAATACCCCCCAAATTACCCCTTTTTGGAAAGAAGACATTCCAAGGTATTTAGAAAGATGCATGGTGAGTTTTTTGAAGTTGTCATTTTTTCCCACAATTCTTTGCAAAATCAAGTTTTTTTATTTTTTTCACAAAATTGTCATATTAGCAGGTTATTTCTCACACACAGCATATGCATACCACAAATTACACCCCAAAACACATTCTACTATTACTCCCGAGTACAGCGATACCACATGTGAGACTTTTACACAGCTTGGCCACATACAGAGGCCCAACATGCAGGGGAGCACCTTCAGGCATTCTGGAGCACCCAGGCCAATTCTGACATTTCTCTCCTACATGTAAAAATCATCATTTATTTGCTAGAAAATTACATAGAACCCCAAAACATTATATATGTTTTTTTAGCAAAGACCCTAGAGAATACAATAGCGGTCATTGCAACTCTTTATCTCGCACGATATTTGCGCAGCAATTTTTCGAACGCGTTTTTTTTTCCCGTAAGAACGATCAAGCAGTGGAACAGCCGCTATGATCACTCTTATGGTGTAGGGAATCGCCGGCTGAAAAAGCTGATATCTGAATGATGCCTGTAGCTGCACCCATCATTCAGATATCCCCGCACAAAGTCAAGGACGTCGTATGACGGAAGGCGGGAAGTGGTTAAAACGCTTTTTTTTTTTTTTTAACACAAAGTTGTCCATTTATACAATATTTCTAACACATAGCATGTACATACCAAAAATGACACCCCAAAATAGATTCTCCTACTCCTCCTGAGTACGGCAATACTACATGTGTGAGACTTACACAGCCTGGCCACATACAGAGGCTGGGTATGGCTGAGCATGGCTGGGTATGGCTGAGCATGGCTGGGTATGGCTGAGCATGGCTGGGTATCACCGAGTATTGCAGAGTAAGGCTAGGTATTGCGGGGTATGGCAGAGTATTGCAGATTTTTGCGGGGTATTGCAGAGTATGGCAGAGCATGGCTGGGTATTGCGGGGTATTGCAGAGTATTGCGGGATATTTCGGGGTATTGCAGGGTATGGCAGAGTATTGCGGGGTATTTCAGGGTATTGCAGGGTATGGCAGAGTATTGCAGGGTATGGCAGAGTATTGCAGGGTATGGCAGAGTATTGCAGGGTATTGCAGGGTATGGCAGAGTATTGCGGGGTATTTCAGGGTATGGCAGAGTATTGCGGGGTATTTCAGGGTATGGCAGAGTATTGCGGGGTATTTCAAGGTATGGCAGAGTATTGCGGGGTATTTCAGGGTATGGCAGAGTATTGCGGGGTATTTCAGGGTATGGCAGAGTATTGCGGGGTATTTCAGGGTATGGCAGAGTATTGCGGGGTATTTCAGGGTATGGCAGAGTATTGCGGGGTATTTCAGGGTATGGCAGAGTATTGCGGGGTATTTCAGGGTATGGCAGAGTATTGCGGGGTATTTCAGGGTATGGCAGAGTATTGCGGGGTATTTCAGGGTATGGCAGAGTATTGCGGGGTATTTCAGGGTATGGCAGAGTATTGCGGGGTATTTCAGGGTATGGCAGAGTATTGCGGGGTATTTCAGGGTATGGCAGAGTATTGCGGGGTATTTCAGGGTATGGCAGAGTATTGCGGGGTATTTCAGGGTATGGCAGAGTATTGCGGGGTATTTCAGGGTATGGCAGAGTATTGCGGGGTATTTCAAGGTATTGCAGGGTATGGCAGAGTATTGCAGGGTATTCCAGGGTATGGCAGAGTATTGCGGGGTATTTCAGGGTATGGCAGAGTATTGCGGGGTATTTCAAGGTATAGCAGGGTATGGCAGAGTATTGCAGGGTATTCCAGGGTATGGCAGAGTATTGCGGGGTATTCCAGGGTATGGCAGAGTATTGCGGGGTATTCCAGGGTATGGCAGAGTATTGCGGGGTATTCCAGGGTATGGCAGAGTATTCCAGGGTATGGCAGAGTATTGCAGGGGTATTGTGGGGCATAGCAGAGGGCATTGTAGAGTAATGCACAGCATTGCAGGGCATGCAGAGTAGTGGGGATGGCTGAGCATGGATGGATGGATGGCTGGATGTCTCTGTGCAGCGCTGTGGGCACTACAGATACAGCCCACAACGCTGCAGCCATCCATCCATCCATCCCCCTCTCCGCTCACAGTGTACCGATCGGCACACACGAGGGGAGGAGAGGAACCGGCGTCATCAGATGACGCCGGTTTGTTTACATGTGATCGCTCCGTCATTTGACGGAGCGATCACATGGTAAACGGCCGCTCTGGTCACGGATGCTCTCGAGGGGGCGCGCGAGAGCAGAATTCTGGGAGGACGTCCCTGGACGCCCTCCCAGAGTTAAGCAACCACCCTGTAGCCGTCATTTGGCTATGGGCCGGTTGTTAAGTGGTTAAAAAAAGAATTTTCACTATATGACTGCACATTGTCACTTTATTTGGCTATTAAGCACGTGTCATTTTATATATTTTTCATTATATATTTTATACATTATTATTACCACGGTGTAGAGGATATATTTTTACCAGTTCAGAGGCTTTTTGCTTATACCTTTGATAGCGCAGCGTTTTTAATGCGATTTAAAAATTGGGTCTGCCTGTGGAATGGCGGCAAACTACGGTGCTTAAAATGCTTTTAAAGTTACCAGTTTAGAGTTACACAGGAGCTCTGGTGCTAGAATTATTGCTCTCGCTCTGATGTTCACAACTATACCTTCGCATGTGTGGTGCGATCATCATTTACATATGCGTGTGGGAGTAACGTATGCATGCACATTTGTGTCTAAGCACAGGGGGCCGGGGGTGCTTTACTTTTTTCTAATTTTTAATTTTATAAAAAGACTTTAATTTTTACACTTTTTTTAATTAACTTTATTGTTATCACAAGAGATGAACAACATCCAATGTGACAGCATGGGCCATGACCGGTCCTCTTTATGGCAGTGATCTGCGATTTTTTAATCGGAACTGCGACATTATGGTGGACAGATCGGACACTTCACACATTTTTGGGACCATTGGCATTTATACAGCGATCAGTGCTATAAAAATGCACCGATTACTGTGTAAATGTCACTGGTAGGGAAAGGGTTAACACTAGGGGCAATCAAGGGGTTAACTATGTTCCCCGACTGTGTTCTAACTGTAGGGGGATGTGACTGACTAGAGGAGATGACAGATCTTTGTTCCTAGCTAGTAGGAACTTACAATCTGCATCTCCTCACAGAACAGGAATTTGAGAGTTTACACACACACACACACACGTCCCTGTTCTGGCTCTCGTGCCCGCGATCGCACCTGGCTGGCAGTCATCACGACCGTCGGCCACTGGCATCGGCACCCCCGCAGTGCAGCTACGACGGTTTGCGGGATTGTGCCGACCTGCTGCAGTATAATGAAGGCGGTTAGTCGGCAAGCGGTTAAAACACTTGTGTTATAGCTTGCTAATCATTAATTCAACAGAAAATTGCACACTTTGTGCTGTTCCGCGAAAGCATGGTTTCACACAGGCTTCATTCAGCTTGTATAAGCAGTGTGAACAGCAAGCTGCTTTGGCAAAGCACATGCAGAGCTTTCAGCAAGCCTTATTGAAGTACCATTCTGCTCCAGTTTTTAAATGTTGAACACGGATCTTAATGGGAGTGCTGATTACCAAATTAACAAGCTGCTAGTAGGCTTCAGAACTTTTTGAATGACAAAACTACCTATGCAGATAAGGGGCATCTGTAGATTAAAAACAAACTATGCAGCTCTGACTGAAGTTGAATAAAGCCCTTGCCAAAGGTGTAGGCCATTTAAAGCCTGACTGGATTACTTCCAGGATGTTGCCAAGTACTCCCAGGACGTTAAAGGGGTTGTAAAGGCAGAAGTTTTTTTATCTTAATGTATTCTATACATTAAGATAAAAAGCCTTCTGTGTACAGCAGCCCCCCTCAGCCCCCTAACACTTACCTGAGGTCCCTCTCTGTCCAGCGATGTCCATGAGTGTTCAAGCCTTTGGAGATTCTCCCTCCTGATTGGCTGAGACACAGCAGCGGCACCATTGGCTAGCTGTCTTTGACATCAGCGACGGCCAATCAGGGGAGAGAGGGCAGGGCTCCGTGTCTGAACAGACACAGGGAGCTGTGTCTTGGCTCGGGTGCCCCCATAGCAAGCTGCTTGCCGTGGGGGCACTGAACAGAAGAGGGGGGCCAGGAGCACAGAAGAGGAACCTGAGAAGAGGATTGGGGCTGCTCTGCGCAAATCCACTGCACAGAGGTGGTAAGTATAACATTTTTTTTTCCCATAAAAATAACACACACGAGACTTTACAAATCACTAAGTGAGGCCTAGTTATCACTGCTCACCCCCACCATCACAAGATTGAGCGCTCAAATGCTGAGCTCAGAGCTACTGCATCAGGGGGGAGAGAAAGTATGTGAGGGGTTTGAATCAGAGAAAGCTCAGGCCTGTGATAGTGTAGGCGAGCAGTGATAACTAGGCCTCACTTAGCAATGTCCTGAGAGTACAGCGATACCTCAGTTCACGAACAACTCGGTTCACGAACAGAAGAGTTCACAAAAATTTGCTTCGGTTCATGAACACGAGCCGCAGCCATCTTCCCTGCTCTGACACGTTCATATTGAAAAGAGCAGTGCAAGTTGAGTCTTAGGAGAACCAGTCCACTCAGATAGGGGTTTCTGCCCCTTGATTACCATGAGGGTGGGCTCACTTGATTGGGAATCGTGGAAAAACAGTTCATATGACTTCTACAACTTTATCATCCCCTCAGATGATCTTTTCCTGGATGCACAGTGCTGTTTTCTGGCCCCTAGATTAGTCATTTAAATTGGGGTTTGGGATGGTTTCAAACTAGGATTAGAGGAGGAAATATATTTTCTTTTTAGATGTACACATGAAAGAGGTCAGCTTAATTTAAAAAAAGACCGTATGTAATATATGTTTAAAATCTTTTTTGTACTGTACATACATTTCATAATTTTATATAAAACAAAAAAGTTTAGAACAGATTAACCTGATTTACATTGAATCCTATGGGAAAATTTGCCTCCGTTCGCGACCAGTGTCATTAGTTTCACTAATTAAAGTGGAGTTCCACCCACTTTTACAACTCTTCAGCATCCCTCACTAAACTGTGCACTGTAAACGAATTGGATATTTAAAATTTTTTTTTCTCAGCACCTACTGTATATCTGCTGCATTCATTTTTCACTTCCTTCTCCCTGGCCATGGCCCATCGCATCATTTCCTGTTTGCAATGCCTTCTGGGAAGGGGCGGCAACTTCCTCTGACACTGCTATTGCTATGGAAACCTGAGCTGAAACCTAGTACACCGCTTGTGCTACACTGAGCATGTGCAAGACCTGCAAGGATGAGATCCAGGAAGAAATACAGTCTGGCTTCAGATGCCCACACTTAAGATGGCCACGGCCTGCTGTAAGTTTATAAAATAACAAACTACTGTTATAAACTAACAAAACAGACCTTGGTTTACAGACTAACTTTACTAGAATACATTAAGCTTGTGTATTATAGGGGTATTTTTATTTAAAAAAGTATAATTTCGGCCAGAACACCACTTTAAGTTCATGAACCGAGGCATCGCTGTATTCCATTCAGGCTTCATAAGGTATGTAAATGGCCTACACCTATAGCAAGGGTATTATTCATCTTTAGTCAGAGCTGCACAGTTTGTTTTAATCTACAAAACATCCCTTACCTGCATAGGCAGGTTCTTTTGTAAAGGTGAGCTATCCTTTTAAAGTGGTAATCAGCACTCCCATTAGGATACGTGTTCAACATTTACAAACTGGAATTAAGCCCAGGTCCACACTGACAGTGGGAATGAAATGGTATGAGTTCAGCTGAGTTCAGTCCTGACTTCAGGTGAAAAAAAAAAAAAAAAAAAAAATGCAGGTTGCAGAAATTCTAGTTTTCCTGCAGCTCTGTTTCCAGATGCAGCTCAACCTGAGGCTTCATATACACTGGCCTACATTTACCACGGCAGGGGGAAAGCACAAAATCGTGATTCTTCTGTGTTCAGGAGAGGGAGGTTGAAGCGCCCCTAAACACAGCAACTTCTAAACTCTGCTAAATGCCTGATGTGTACATGGCCACATAGGCTTTCATAAAGTTGAGTTTAGGAGCTTTGGCTGCCATTGTAGGCTAGTGTACATGAAGCCTAAGGCCGTGTTCAAAGGTGAACAGGGCACATACAAAACAATTGTTTTCTGTGTGCCTTCTGCACAAGTCTGAACAAGCCCTAAAAAGGTAATAAAACAAAATTACAAAACGCCATATCTAGCATGTGCTCCATTCACACCAAGACGTTTGAAATGGAGGGCGGAACACGGAAAAACATAGAAAGAATCTGCGATGCCATTATACTTCTTAGTGGCACCCCAATCGCGGCGAGACAAATACCAAACAAAATCGCGCAACGTGTGATTTTGACTCGATTTGTTGCACCGCGATTGGGGTGCCATTAAAAAGTAATGGCATTGCAAACACATTCTGCGGTTTGCCAGGATTTATCCTTAGCTCTATATTAACCACTTAAAGTGGTTGTAAACCCACGAAACAGTCGCCCCCCCTCAAAAAAAAGAAAAAAAAAAGGCATAATGTGCCAGTATGCATAGCATTATGAAATACTCACCTTAGATCGAAGCCCCCGCACACTGCTCTGCCCGGCGACATGTCACCCGGAGTTATTTCCTTGCATCGCAGGCTCCCTGTTCTGGCTCTCTGTGGAGCGATCTCGGGTGGCCGGCAGACATTGCGGCCACGCACACCAGTTCCTGCGCCCCCTATTGCATTTAAAGCAGCCAAGGTACACCTACGGCGATTCGCGCAGCTATGCCAACCTGCCGCAGTATGACAGTGAATGGTCGGCAAGTGGTTACAGGGGTTGTAAAGGTTCGTTTTTGTTTTTTTTAAATAACGTGTGTTATACTTGCCTACTCCGTGCAGGGGTTTTGCACAGAGTGGCCCCGATCCTCCTATTCTGGGGTCTCCCGGCGGTGCTCCTGGCTCCTCTCTGCATCGAGTGCCTCCACGGAGAAGCGCTTTCCCTGGGGGCACTCATGCAGGCACGCTCCCATGTCCTGCTGCTGCGTCCATTGACACAGATAGCAGGACTCAGCCCCGCTCCCCACGACAGTGGATTTGATTGCCAGCAGCAGGAGCCAACGGTTCCTGCTGCCATCAATTTATCCAATGAGGACCCGAGACAGCGGCTGGAGCTGGTGTGCTTGTTCTTGTTGCTGGAAAGACCGGGCTCAGGTAAGTAAAAAGGGGGGCTCTGGGGGGGGGGTTGCTGCACTATAGGTATTTCACCTTAATGCATAGAATGCATTAGGTGAAAAACATTGAGGGTTTACAACCCCTTTAATGATATTGAATGGTTTGATTTTTGCCAAGGTTATAATAAACTTTTTGTTCTGTATGCAGAGTTGAACAGTATATGGAGGAGGAGGATGAGGATTCATTTTTAATTTCAATGACATTTTCTAACGGTTTATGAAATGGGAACCGTTCACTGAGCAGATCAGAAGAGAGAACTTGTTTGCCTTGAGCAAGAAAGCAGCCTCGCAGTCGAAAAAAAGCATGTGGTACCCATGATACGTGATGTCATTAACTTCACACTGAGGGGGAGATTTAATAAAAACTGATGCACTTGGAATACAACTCTCAATGAAAAGGATGCAAATTACTGGAACTTTAACCCCTAGGCACCGACAGCACGCAAATATGCGGGGTAGGCCTTGGGGCTGCATATCTGTGTACCAACTAGCAGACAGCGCTGCCCAGAGCATGCACCTTGCATGCACCCAGCACAGTTACCAGCAGATAACAGAAAGCTCCCGGTCGCTGCTTACAACCAGGAGCTTTCCCAATCACGTGATCGCCGTGACAGCCAATCACTGAGGTCACATAATCAAACCCCACCTTCCAGCATCTCAAAACGTCAAAAGGCGCCAGTACAAAGGGGTTAAATTGCTGCGACTCTTTAAATGGTCAGTTTTTATAACAAAAAAAAAAATCATTTTAATCTTTCATTTATTACAACACCGAGCAATTTAAAGGGGTTGTAAACTCTCATGGTTTTTCACCTTAATGCATTCTATGCATTAAGGTGAAAACCTTCGGTAGTGCTGCAGCCCCCCAGTTTTACTTACCTGAATGCCGTCATCCTCCGGCCGGAAACGAGCACACCAGCTCTAGCTGGTGTCTCGTGTCCTGATTGGATAGATTGATAGCAGCGCAGCCATTGGCTCCCGCTGCTGTCAATCAAATCCAATGACATGGCGCCGGGGCCCAAGTCCTGCATTCTGTGTGAATGGACACAGATGCAAGACTCGGGCGCACGCCCGCACGGGTGTCCACCATAGAAGAACCCTTCTCCAACATGGACACCCGATGCGGGGAGGAGCTACCAGCACTGCTGAGCGACCCCAGAAGAGGCGGATCAGGGCCACTCTGTGCAAAACCAACTGCACAGTGGAGGCAAGTATGACATGTTATAAAAAAAAAAAACAAAAAAAAAAACAAAACAAGGGTTTACAACCTCATTAAGAGTAACCGAGTAAAATAAAAACATATAGGGTAGAATTAACAGTCGTTTATTTTGTCCCCCTGTAACTTATTTTTTTTCACCCGTTGATCCTAACAAGCATAGATGCAGAGTAGTAGCATTGTCACTTTAGGACAGAAAATGTGTTACTGGTTGGATCACCAGATCTAAAAAAGAAAAAAAGCCTGAAAGAGAAATGAATGCAGCAGCTGATAGCTGTACATTACATTTTTTCTTCTGTTTAGCTATGGTTGAAGAGTATTTCCACAAGAACAGCATGGCAACTGCTCAATCCAACCTCTGAGTGTTTTCAACAGATAAGTTTCTAAAGATAACTACATCCATTAGTTGAATGTTTGCAAATGGAATCAGGCAATAAACATACAGGGACTTTCATCATGTAAATTAGCAACACAAATGGTGGTAACTAAGTCAGGCTCACAATGTTTATTAAACATAATTTCAAACTCTGTGCCTGAAAATTAAAAACGGGGAACTTTGGACGAAAAACTGGATCTTCGAAAGCTGTATGCACCACATAGGACACAATGGCTGTGACTGACACCCCCTGAAGGATAGGGCACGTCAACGACTGTAATGCAGGGCTCAAAACTTCAAGTCCTGAGCTACTAGCCAGGCCTTAAAGGGGTTGTAAACCCTCGAGATGTTTCACCTTAATACATTCTATGCATTAAAGCGGAGTAAATGGGTGGAACTCCGCTTTAAGGTGAAAAACCTTCTGTAGTGCATCAGCCCCCCAGAGGCCCCCTTTTACTTACGCGAGCATGATCATTCCAGCGTCAAGACCAAGCTCCAGCCGCTGTCTCGGGTTCTCATTGGGTAGACCGATAGCAGCAAATCCAGTGACATGGGAGGCAGGGGGCGGGGCCGAGTCCTGCTGTCTGTGTCATTGGAAGCAGCAGGACACAGGAGCACGACCACATGAGTGCCCCCTTGGAATGCAGCTCTCCAATGGGGCACTTGAGAATGGGGGGAGCCAGGAGTGCCACTGAGGGACACCAGAAGAGGGGGATCGTGGCCGCTCTGTGCAAAACCCTTGCACAGAGGTGGTAAGTATGACAAGGTTATTTATATAACAACAACAAAAAAAAAATTTACACAAAAAAACTTTACAACCCCTTTTAGAGTTAGAGTTACTCGCCACCAGTTGCTCCAACCAACCTCTACCCTGCCCCACCCCTAACTCCACCCCTGATCACGTCCTCGGAAATTATCTCATGCAATGATACGGTTAAAGGTTTTATGCAGAATTAAGTTACAAAAATAAATATTAAACAACAACTTTAACAAAATTAACAAAGCATTAATATTGAGAGCTGGTCTAATAACTCATTAACACTTGCAGTTTGTGAATGATAAACGTACGTGGTTGAGCCATGCTTTTATGGCTCCCCCTTTAGCTGCAAACGCGGTGGCCAGGGGTATATACACATGACACAGAAACAATGCTTTTTGGACAGAATTATACTCTGTCGCATTTGCTGGGCACTATCTCCCACTAAACGTGACCCATTCAAATTGATGGGATTGCCCCACAACTGTGTGCATGGTGGTGCAGCATTTATGGGGTTAAAATAGGCAGTGAGAAGGCTAAATATCTTCTCCGACACCTGTCAAGCACCTCTGAAAAAGGATCTTAACATGGATTGCTTTTTAGGGGAGCGTCAGTCTTTGCCATAAGCATAAACAAGCCCTTAAAGCCCTATGCATTAAGGTGAAAAAACACCTGGCAGTGACCGCCTCCCGTTCTACTTACCTGAGCCTTGGAACTTGACCGTCAGGGACGCGCTGTCTCTGCCCGGGGTTCTCAGCTCTTGATTGATAGCAGCGCAGCTATTGGCTCCCGCTGCTGTCAATCAAATCCAATGACGTGGGTGCCGGGGGCCGAATCATACATTCAGCGGCTATGGACACCGAATGCTGGACTCAGGAGCGCACCCGCAAGGTAGCCCCCTCGGCAGAGTGCTTCTCCTTGTGGATCATCTGATGTGAGGGAGGAGCCTCGAGAGCTGCCGGGAGGACCTTAGAAGAGGATGCTCTGAGCCACTCTGTGCAAAACGAGCTGCACAGTGGAGGCAAGTATGACATGTTTGTTATTAAAGGAAAAACAAACCCTTATCACTTTAAGTGGGAAAATGGGCATCTGCAAAAAAAAAAAAAAAAAAAAAAAGTTTCTGCTGCAATGCCTTTCAATGAAAATTTAGGGCAAAACACCAAGCACTACAGGCAGAAGCAGATTAAGCAAACAGGTTGCATTATAGTGTTTTTTTAACCACTTAATGTCCTTAGGCCTTTTTAAAAACATCCTGAGCTAGAAGTGGTTAAAACATGCTCATGGCCCTGTAATTAATTGGCTGCACTGGATGACAGGAGAGACATGGGGGGGGGGGGATGGTCTAATAGACTCCTCTCTCCATAAAGAGTACCTGTAACCTGTTCATATCACATAGGGGGCTTGTTGGTCCCCTTGGGATAGCAATGTAAGGTTAAAACAGAAAGAAAAAAACATTATATATATATATATATATATATACACACACACACACAAATGAAAGAACGCATGTCTAGGTCCTGTATGTAAACAGCGAATGCGTCACACGTGAGGTATCACTGCGAATGTCGGAGTGAGAGCAATAATTATAAGGCCAGAATTTATGATTAACTCATAACGGCTTAAGTGACCCCCATTAAAAACTATAGGTACCGCAATTTTTTCACCATTTCACTGGCACACGCAATTTTAGGTCATGACAGGTTTGATATACCCACATTCTGTTATATTTTACCAAAATTGAGTTATTATGTATGTTTGTGTGTGTACTAAAATTAATTTTATATATTTTTTCCTAAAAATACAAGTTTGATAAACAGCTGCATAAATATACAACATAACACTGTCACCATTTTATTCTACAGGGCCTCTGCTTTCAGAAAACATACTGTAATGTTTAGGGTTCCAAGTAATTTTCTAGCAAAAAAAAATGCTGATTTTAACTTGTGAAAATTTTTAAATTTGCCCCGATGTGAAGTGGTTAAAACACGATGCCAACATCAAAGAGTTTATTAATTTACAGATCATGAGCGCTGCCTTTAGGGTTGAGCCTATCCACCCTAATTTACAAAAACAGTCAAATATAATGTTTGCAATTCGCATGTATGACTAACCCTGCTTAAGTTATGTCACTGCATTTATTGTATTTCCTGTTACAAGCCACAAACCCACCACTGTGACAATATAGATCAACTTGTCTGAGACCGTATACTATATTTACATGAATATTAAATACTAATAAGCAATCATCTGAACTTAATTTTCAGTACAAAACACTACAGCCAACAAAAACTTGGTTTTAACAATAAAATATTTGGTAACACAGCTGAAATAAAAAAAATATTTGCACTAAATGGCTAAAAGTTGCTGGAGAAGGGAGGACTTCAGCGGAAGAAAGCTTTTTCAAAATAATTGCAATTGTCACTATGGATTTCTGTTCATTGACACATCAGAATGTACTCTGTTCTGTCTTAGCAGAAGATGAAATACCCAGCAAAAGTTTCAGAGTACAGAGAAAAGGTTGCATGAGGCAAATACTCCACCTACATCTATTCTATGGGATACTATGATGGAAATTGAAGGACAAAATACATGGGACAAGAATATAGATAAGAAAACAAGCGTGAGGTTAGAGCTCGTTATCCATACTACTTGTCCCAAGCCAGTGCCTAGGCCTGTTTCTCATGGAATTCAGCCTGTATAAAAGGCAGCAGGAAGAGCAAGTTTTACAAAGCATTTGCAAAGCTTTGTGGATGCCTTTCAGCTGCAGCTTGTGAATTTTGAATACAGATCCTAATGGGAGTGTTGATTGCCACTTTAAGCAAGCTGCTAGCAGGCTTCAGAACTTTTTAGCCCACATTGACATCAGGCCGATTTGACACGTCAAATCAGAGCCTATTGCCAGCATTGGCACCGTCCGAATCGGTGTGACACAGACTTTGTGGCGCTGCACCAATTCCCAAAAGTAGTTTCTGCACTACTATTGGCGACTTCGAGGGCTCTCTCAATAGACATCTGTGGATGAACCCGCACAGATGTCTGTCAAATTGCCCCCGAAGTCGGACTGAAATGCCGGTTTGAAACCATGCGAGTTCAGCTGTACTCGCACAATTTCAAAACCGCTCTCAATTTGAACGTGGGCTTAAAAGTAATTGTAAAGTCTACTTTAAAAAAAAAACAAAACAAAGATAAGAACATGTTATACTTACCTGCTCTGTTGCAGTGGTTTTGCACAGAGCAGCCCAGATCCTCCTCTTCTCGGGTCCCTCTGCGCTGCTCCTGGCCCCTCCCTCCTGTCAAGTGCCCCAGCAGCCAGAAGCTTGCTATGGGGGCACCCAAGTCGAGTCACAGCTCACTGTATCCATTCAGACACAGAGGCCCGACCCTCTCCCCTGATTGGCTAACAATTTGATTGACAGCCGGAGGAGCCAATGGCACCGCTGCTGTGTCTGAGCCAATCGGGAAAGAGTCCCGGCTAATACACTCGTGGACATCACTGGAGAGAGAGAGGGGGCTTAATTAGGGGAGGCTGCTACACATTAAAAAAAAAAAAAAAAAAAAAATCCTTTCTTAATGCATTGAAAAAAAAAGTTACGTACTGGTAACGTCTTTTCCTGTAGTCTTTCAGGACAGCCACAATAGAGAGATAGTCTCCTCCTCTTCCTCTAGGAAACCTGCGCCAGCCCATAAATTCTCTCCTCCCCTGCCGGACCTCAGTTTTTTCAAGATCACCTCCGGCCAGCTGGAGAGACACAAGAACACATTAATAACATACCATCCAATATCATCATGCTGCGTTCTGGTCTTTTACAAGACCCCCCAAAGCTTAGGGTGGGTAACTAGGGCTGTCCTGAAAGACTACAGGAAAAGACGTTACCGGTACGTAACTTTAATTTTCCCTTTTCGTCATTCAGGACAGCCACAATAGAGAGGATAATCGAGCACTTACCAATTAGGGTGGGACTACAGCTTGCAGAACTTTTTGCCCAAAAGCCTGCTCACCTGCCGCCACCAGGTTCACTCTGTAATGTCTAACGAAAGCGCAGTAGCTGGACCATGTCGCTGCCTTGCATATTTGCTCCGGCATTGCTCCAGCCTTCTCTGCCTGGGAAGTTGCCACTGCTCTGGTGGAGTGTGCCTTTATACCCTTAGGGATCTCCTTCCCTGCTAAAGAATATGCCTGCCCAATAGCTAATCTAAGCCATCTGGCAATTGTGCGTCGAGTCCTCTTCTGGACCCGGAAAACAAAATAGAGAATCAGACTTCTTGTTTTAGTCATCTCTAGGTATTGTAGGATACATCTCCTTACATCTAAAAAATGAAATTTCAGTTCCCTTTCTCCTGAAGGATTGGGACAAAACGAAGATAGGACTATTTCCTGGCTTCTGTGAAAGCCTGACGCCACCTTAGGCAAAAATGCTGGATCATTCTCAAGGACTATCCTGTCTGGCAAAATAACGCAAAAAGGAGGTCTAATTGATAATGCCTCAATTTCGCTGACTCTCCTGGCAGTTGTCACTGCTACTAAAAACACTGTTTTTAAGGTAAGTTCCTTTAACAAGCATTTGTCCAATGGCTCAAAGGGAATTCCCGTAAGGCTCTGCAAAACTAAAGATAGGTCCCACCCGGGAAAGGGTGGACCTCGAGTAGGTCTCTGTCTTGACAGTGCCCTAAAGAATCTGACCACCCAAGGATTGGTAGCCAGAGACTTCTCCAGATAAGCACTGAAACCTGACTCTTAAGGGTGCCTACGGATAAACCCCTGTCTGCTCCACACTGCAGAAACTCCAACACAGCTATGGGACTCTGCACCGAGAAGGAGTTTTCTATGCACCATTTGTTGAAAAGGAGCCAGACCTTTTTGTAAAACTTACGCGTCTCCTTTTTCCTACTGTTGAGGAGGGTGGAGATTAATCTCTGAAAATACCTTAGATTTTAATATACCCTCCTCAGTAACCAGGCCGCTAATTTCCACTGATGCACCTGTGGACAGAGGACTGGACCCTGTGAAAGAAGATCCTTTTGAGGTGGAAGGAATAGGGGCGGCTCCGCTGCTAACCGACTGAGGATTGAAAACCATGCCCTTTTTGGCCAATGTGGAGCTACTAGAATGAGAGAGGTGCTCTCTAGTTGAAACTTCCTCAGAACCGCCGGTAACAGCACCAGAGGAGGGAAGGCATAGCATGTCCCGAAATGCCAATTCTGAGTTAATGCGTCCACCCCCAGTGCTCCTCCTGCGTTTAGGGAGAAAAAACAGGGGGTTTTCGCGTTGTCTCCTGAAGCGAAAAGATCCACTTCCGGGGGTCCCCATTTTTTGGAAATGAGATCGAAAACCTCCTGGTTGAGGGCCCAATCTCCTTCTCTTAGACTCCTCCGGCTGAGAAAGTCTGCAATTACATTCCTCTCCCCTCTCAGAAAAACCGCTGAGAGCGAGAGAGTGTTGGCCTCGGCCCAGCTTGGAATGTCCTTTGCTAGGGCCAGCAGACTTCCGCTTCTAGTGCCTCCCTGTTTATTTATATAGGCCACGGTAGATGAGTTGTCCGACCGTACCTGTATATGGTGGCCCTGAAGTTCCTTTTTGAAAAATCTGAGGGCTAGGCCCACTACCCTCAGCTCTTTCCAATTGGATGATCTTTTTAGTTCGTCGCCCTTCCACATGCCCTGCACTAGAAGGGATCCCAGATGTGCCCCCCAGCCTTTGCCACTTGCGTCCGTGGTTACGATCTGCAGAACTGGAAAAAGCCACAGACGTCCCTGCGACAAGTTCACTTCCTTCCTCCACCACCAAAGAGATCTCTTTATCTGATGAGGAACTTGTACTAAGGTGTCTAGATCCCTCTGACTGTGGTCCAATACCCTTAGTACATATGACTGCAGGGGACGAAAATGTAATCCTGCCCACTGCACTGCTGGGAGAGTAGAGGTTAGAAGGCCTCACGTTGACATTATGTACATCTTGGACACCAGATGGTTGCACTGGAGAGAGAAAACTGTTCTGTCCAGCTTTAGAATTTTCTCCCTTGGAAGGAAAACTCTCAAAAGCGTAGTGTCCAGCAGGTACCCCAGGTACAAAATGCGCTATGAGGGAATGAGCCTGGACTTTTCTAAGTTCAGCAGCCACCCCAAACCTGTTAGTACCTTCTTTGTTAGATCGAGGTCCTTGATCAATTGTTCTGGGGATACTGCAAATAGGAGCAGGTCATCCAGATAGGCTATAACTGACACTCCCTGAAGTCACAGGAAGGCCAAAGCCTCTGCCAGGACCTTGGTGAATATGCGGGGCGAGGAGGATAGACCGAAGGGCAGTGCTTGAAACTGTAGATGCAGTATTGCACCCTCCAGGTCTATTGCTAAACAGAGAAACTTCTGGGAAGTTTCTGCGATAGGGACGTGTAAATACGCATCTCTGAGGTCCAGAGACACCATGAAACAGTTGTGTGGTAACAGGGCCCTGACCGTAAAAATTGACTCCATGCGGAATCTTTTGTAGCAAATTGACCTGTTTATGGGCTTTAAATTCAGAATCAATCTGAATTTCCCTGAGGGTTTTTTCACCACAAATACGTGGGAATAAAACCCCTCTCCTTCCTGTCCTTTTGGTACTCTTTGAACTACGTTCTGAATCTCTAGTTCCTTCAGGGCGTCTACCAAAGCTTTGGCCTTTGCCGTGCAGCTGGAAAGCTGCGTGACAAGGAACCTTTGTGGGGGGGGGCCTTGTGAATTCCAGGAGATACCCCCTTCTTATGATCCCTAGAATGAATCGATTGGGGGAGATGGTCTCCCACTGTGGAAGGAAGGCCCCCAGTCTTCCTCCCACGGTCCTTAAGGAGTCATTGATCTTTACGGGCTTTCTCAGGAGGGCGAAAAATCGCCCCTCCTCTGCCCTTGCCTCTTTGGCCCCAAGTTTTCTTCTGCCCCCCTTGTTTGGGAGTTTCCCTGCGTTTTTGCGGATGAAACCCCTTCTTTGTCTGTGCTGGGGTTTTCCGCTCGAGCGGGAAGGACTTTTTTGTCCGCTGTACGGTCTAAGACTGTATCTAACCCAGGGCCAAAGAGTAGATCACCTGTCAGGGGTATCCCACACAATTTGACCTTAGAGGCGGTGTCGCCCGGCCAAGTCTTCAGCCAGAGTGCTCTTCTGGCCGAATTAGCCAGCACCGCTGATCTGGCCGACATACGGACCGACTCTGCCGAGGCGTCTGCAATGTATGCGATTCCTCGCAGAATCGTGGGGAAAGAGGCTAGGATAGTTTCCTTGGCCGTGCCAGCTTCAATGTGCTCCTGAATCTGGAAAAGCCAGTGTTCTAAATTGCGGGCTACCACAGTAACAGCCATTTCTGGCTTTAAGTTACCTACTGTTGAGTCCCATGTCTTTTTTAGTAGTGAGTCTATCCTTTTGTCGATGACATCCGATAAGGCCCCCATATCCTCAAATGCCAGGTCTGTGTGTCTAGAGACCTGAGAGAAGGCGGCGTCCAATTTGGGATTTTTATTCCAAATGGACGCTGGATCCTCTGAAAACGCAAACCTTCTTTTAAGAGAGCTAGAAAGAAAGGGTTTCCTCTCAGGATCCTGCTTTTTTAATCGTTTCCACCAGAACTTCATGTACTGGGAAAACTTTTCTCTTTTGATCCCCCAAGCCCTTGTACATAAGGTCATGGAGTGATAGGGGTTTTTTATCCTCGTGTATACCGAGGGTTGTATATATTGCCCCTAGGAGATCTTCCAACTCATCCAGGGACAATTTATACCTGGAGATTTTCCTGGACTCCCCATCCTGGTCTTTTCCCTCCGATTCCTCATGGGAGTCAGACGTGCCACTGTCCGGTTGCCTCTGCTCAACCCCAGAAGGGCCTGAAATCTCCTCTGCCATAACTATATTAGTAGATCTGGCAGGGGCAGAGCCCTGAGCATGAGGCGGGGTTGTGTCCTGCTGAATGGGTTTAGAGGGAAGCTGAAACGTCTCAAAAAGCGTTTTGAAAGATGAAAAGGTGGATGACAGCTCTTTCACAGAAGCTGCCAAACCGGACTGCTGCTCAAATTCCCTTTCCTTAACCAGGGAGTCTATGCACTCATTACACAAAACCTTGGTCCATGCTTCCCCTAAACTGTCTCTACAAGAGGCACACTTCCTTTTAGAGACATGAGTGGAGTTTGTTTTTTCTGTAGATTTCTGAAATTACATACAAAACATATTACATTCAGCATGTTTAGTGGAAACAACCCTGGGAGTGTACCAGATCCACCTCTTAGGGAACTGAGCCACCCCCACCCCCTGACCACCCAGGGGGTCTGCCCCTCCTCTAAGTAAGGAACCATACATGAGGGGGAACAATCCTTAGATAGAGAGGACCCCTCCCCAGGGAACTCTTACCTTCGGAAGGCTGGAGATAACGTCCGTATGAGTTGCAGCACCTGCCTCAGACATGACTGCAGGTGGTTGCCTGTGTAGAGTCTCACGCTGTTTGCAAGTGTAGCGACTCACTCCAGTCTGAGCCCAGCCCCCTATCAGCACCGCGACCCGGAAGCCGCGGGTCAAAGGGAGACGTCCGCCCTCCGCCGGAAATGACGTCACCCGTCGTCCGGCCTGCTGGTTCCAAAATTTTGCGGCCTGTACAGGGAGAGCGGACTGTCTCCTTGCTGCGGCCCTGTGGACACGATAGGGATCCCCCGCAACCTGATGCCGCGCTCGACAAGGAAGGGGTGGCTTCTGCTGCGGGTATGTACCGCCATTCTTCTCCTGGAAGCCCCTGATTCCCTAGGGATGCTTTAAGAGGCCACAATCTCCCTGACTGCAACAGGCCTGGTTCCTATGCACAGTGTCTCCCCACCGGAGGAAACACTAATAACTGAGGTCCGGCAGGGGAGGAGAGAATTTATGGGATGGCGGAGTGTTTCCTAGAGGAAGAGGAGGAGACTCTCTATTGTGGCTGTCCTGAATGACGAAAAGGGAAAAAAACCTTCTGCCTTTACAAATCCTTTAAAGCTTGTAGAAAGCCTGCTAGCAGCTTTAAAAAAAAAAAAAAAGCGATAAACACTGGGCGGCATAGTGCTGTAGTGGGTAGCACTCTCGCCTAGCAGTAAAAAGGAATCCCAACCACAACTCTACCTGCCTGGAGTTTGCATGTTCTCCCTGTGCGGGTTTTCCCCGGGTACTCTGGTTTCCTCCACACTCCAAAGACATGCTGGTAGGTTAATTTGGCTTCTGTCCAAATTTGTCCTAGTATATGAATGCGAGTTGGGGACCTTGGATTGTGGGCTCCTTAACCACTTCAATACCAAGCACTTAGACACCTTCCCACCCAGCCCAATTTTCACCTTTCAGCGCTGTTGCAATTTGAATGACAATTGCGCAATCATGCTACACTGTACCCAAACAAATTTTTTTATCATTTTGTTCCCACATATAGCTTTCTTTTGGTGGTATTTGATCACCTCTGCGGTTTTTATTTTTTGCGCAACAAATAAAAAAAGACCGAAAATTTAGAAAAAAAAACAAGTTTTTCTTTGTTTCTGTTAAATTTTTTTGTAAATAAGTACGCTTTCTCCTTCAATAATGGGCACTGATATGGCTGCACTGATGGGCACTGATACGGCGGCACTGATGGGCACCAATGAGGTGGCACTGATGAGGTGGCACTAACGGGCACTGATGATGGGCACTGATAGGCGGCACTGATGGGCACTTGTAGGTGGCATTGATTGGTGTACATGTGTGGCACTGATGGGTACATGTGTGGCACTGATGGGTACATGTGTGGCACTGATGGGTACATGTGTGGCACTGATGGGTACATGTGTGGCACTGATGGGTACATGTGTGGCACTGATGGGTACATGTGTGGCACTGATGGGTGGCACCGATGGGTACATGTGTGGCACTGATGTGTGGCACCGATGGGCACATGTGTGGCACTGATGTGTGGCACCGATGGGCAATGACAGGTGGCACCGATGGGCAATGACAGGTGGCACCGATGGGCAATGACAGGTGGCACTGATAAAGCATTGCTGGGCAGATCATTGACATAATAGTGCCAATCAGTGCCCATTTGGCACTGATTGGCACAGATTGGGCACATGTGGATGGCCATGGGGTACATACCTGGCCATCCACGTTGCCCCTTCCCTGGTGGTCCTAGTGGCATCCCTGGTAGTCCAGTGGGGGGCTGCGCTGATAATCAGCGCAGACCCCCCCCTGCCAGGAGAGCCGCCGATCGGCTCTCCTCTACTTGCGTCTGTCAGACGCGAGTGAGGAAGAGCCGATCAACGGCTCTTCCTATTGACAGCGTGATCAGCCGTGATTGGACACGGCTGATCAGGTGGTAAAGAGCCTCCGCCGGAGGCTTTTTACCAAGATCAGTGTAGCGGTGTGTCAGACTGACACACCGCTCCACCGATCGCCGCGATGCGCGCCCCCGGTGGGTGCGCTGCGGCATGTTATCCTGCTGGACGTCATATGACGTCCAGTCAGGATAACAGAACCACTTCCTGGACGTCAATCCGCTATAGGGCGGGCGGGAAGTGGTTAAGGGTAGGGACTGATGTGAGTGTGCGATGTATGTGTGGAGCGCTGCGTAAATTGACAGCGTCATATGGTTACCTTAAGTAAAAAATAATATAATAGATGAGCATCTTAATGAGACACAATGTACATGGATAGGGACAATTGTAGACACCGACTCAGTTCACTCAGGTTGAACTGGATGGACTTTATTCAACCTTGCTAACTATGTAACACTCATTAGGACCTGTTTTCAACATACAAACTGGAATTGAATGTTACTTTAAAAGCTTCAAACAAAACTTGCTGAAAACTCTGCAAATGCTTTGTCAAAGCTTGCTGTTCACACTGCTTGTATACCAGCTGAAGACTGTGTGAAACATGCCTAGTCATAGAATGAGGATGACATAACTAGCATTTTCAGGAGAAGAGGTCAGCAATCATAGCCTCCATTATTTTCTCACAGCAGGTTATCTTGGAAGCTTGCTCCTTTTTTGTTATGCACTGCATTTTTAAGCAGCAAACCTGCCACGATCAAAAAAAAAAAAAAAAAAAAAAAAAAAGCATAAAAGAATTATTTCCACACAAGGAAACGCACACGAGAAAAAAAAAAAAAAAAAAAAAAAGCATAAAAGAATTATTTCCACACAAGGAAACGCACACGAGAAAAAAAAAAAAAAGAAACCACCCTCGGCAGAACTTCATAAAAGAGTCATGCGATTACCTTGAGGCAGCAACCCCTATAAAAGCATGTAATTGCTGATGGAGCGAATACCTGAGAATGATCAGCCCTGGGCACTGGGTCCATTTGCGGATCGCTTTTCAGAGGCGTTTAACAGGAGGCGAGGGGATTTGTCACCTCCTCACTGTTTTTTTTTTTTTTTTTTAATAAGTGTAAAGGGCCCAACACCAGACTGTAACTATGTGCAATGTACACGGTTGCAGGGCTGTTGCTGCACGCTCCTGTTCAGCTGAATGGGTCGTGCTCGGCATTGGTAGTGTCTGCCGACAGGGGATTTAAAGAGCTTGAAAATAGAGGAGGTTTACAACTTGTGCCTATGGGTAAGCCTTTAATAAGGCTTACCTATAGGTATAGTAAATACCTCCTAAACATTCGCTGTTTCGGAGATATTTACTTTGTACTGCGCTGATGTCACCAGATCATTGGCGCATGAGCTGTGAAGAAATGGCCCTCCATGCCGTTTCTTTACTAGCGAGTGCTGTGACAGGCGGCTCCCGCACGTGAGTGATGTCACGCGACTGCGGCCAGTCACAGCTGGTGTCCGCAGCCCCAGAAGGAAGAGGGGCGAACGTGGATGCGGCCTTCTGCAGGGACAGAGCAGGCTTCGTTTGCAGGTAATGGTCAGTGTGCTGGTATGCAATGCATACTAGCACATTATGCTTTTAATTTGTAGGGAACAAAAAAGGAAGTAAAACCCATCAGGGTTTACTTCCTCTTTAATTGTGTACCACTCAACTAGCTTCCTTTAGAAATCAGCTCAACCACTTATTTTTACCACCCCCAACCGCAAGTGTAAATGACCCTTTATGGTGGCCATACATACTTTAATTTTATTATATGATTCAATTATAAAGATCACATTGGCAAATAACTGAATAGACACAACTTCCATTCCAATTGATTTAGATGGCACTTGAACAAGCTGAGACGGTAAGCCGGGAAAAATTGTTGGCTGCAGAGAGATGATTTTTAGGAGTTTGATCCTATTCTTGATCAATCAAATAAGGTTGCATGGTGACAACAGAGAGCCGGTCATATTTTCCAACTCTTGATCTAAACCCACTTTCTCTCATATCCATCATATTGACAGAATGGGTTGTTGACTATAAATCAGCCACAATAAAAGATAGATTGATAAATTAGTGGGTACAGTTCCGATTTAAGTTAACAGTTTTTCAAACCAGTTACATTCAAGGCATGCCATGAATGATAACTGTCGCAGTTGCTTGTGCTCTTAACAGAACGGTCCTGCTACCAAATGGCTGGTGCCATAACTCAGCACATGTGCACCTTAACAACTGCAACTCAAACAGTGGCTAAGACGGCAGCTTTCTCAGCTGTAGGGCTGAAACAACTAATCGATTATGAAATGAATCGATTACTATTTTCATGATCGGTAAATCGGCCAGTAACATATTGGGGTTAAAAAAAACCTAAAACGAGCCCTTTATAAAAGAGCAAATAATCGCTACTGCAAATATTACTTTCACAGTTCTACACTAAAAAAAATTAACCCCTTACAGTAGTGATTATCTGCTTTTTTTGTACTATATAGGGCTAATTTTAGTTTTTTTAACCCCATTATGTTACTAAACGTCTTAGTCCTGGTTCACATCTATGTGTTTTTTGGTGCTTTTTGCAGAAACGCACTACAGTTCATTTACATGTTTTCCTATGGGACACGTTCACGCAAAATGGTGCTTTTTAGGTTCAATATACTTCAACTGAAAAGCTGCAGAAAAGCATGTAATGCGTTTTTGCAGCAATTTGTGTTTTTTAATCTGCCCAACAACAAATTGGCCAAAAAAATGCAAATCGCAGCAAATTCACGTGCGCAGAAATCAAAACGCACAGCAAAAGGCACTGCAGAAACAGATCAAAAGCAAACTGCATAAGGGCTCTTTCACACGGGGGATCCGTATGTCCGTTTTTCATCCTTCCGTTTTCGGATGAAAAACGGACATACATGTATCCCTATGGAGCGTCGGATGTCAGCGGTGACATGTCCGCTGACATCCGACGCCGCTCCGATCCGAAAAGTGTAACCGAGGAAAAACCTACTTTTCCATCCGTTTTCGGATCGGATGACGACGGACACTACGGTCCGTCATCATCCGATCCCCCATAGGGGAGAGCGGCGCTCTGACAGGTCCATCGCTGCACAGCGTGCAGCGATGGACCTGTCATCTTTCTGCTCAGCGGGGATCGGCGGAGCGATCCCCGCTGAGCCAGCGGGTGTTCACGGGGCGGATCATCACTGATCCGCCCCGTGTGAAAGAGCCCTAAGTGTGTACCGAGCCTTATGCTGGCCACACGGATCAATTTTCAGACGAGAATATTCAGACGAAAAATCTTAGTACATTCGCTGAATGAAAGCACGAACGTTCTTAAAATTACGTTATTTTTGAAGGAAGACATTGTTTTTAATAAAAAAATGTGCTCTTTACCAGATTCACCCTTTAATAGTATATACAGTATATATCCTCTAATAGTATATACAGTATATCTCCTCTAATAGTTTATACAATATATCTCTTCTAATAGTATATACAGTATATCTCTTTTGTCTGTTATTCTCAGAGTGGATTCGATATTTTGCTCCCTAACCATATTGTTGGTTATTTATATTTACCACTGCAGAGATATTTAAGAATAAATTACCTTTTTTTTAAAACTTACACATTAACTAAATTATACACCACACTTTTTTTTTTTAAGGTTATTAACCAAATAATCGATTAATCAAAACAATAATCGACCAACTAATCGATTATGAAAATAATCGTTAGTTGCAACCCTACTCAGCTGTATAAAATAGGAGGGTTTAGCTCTGCTTTAAAGTGTTACAATACACAGATCATCAACTATACACAGGCTCATCCACAGAAAAGAAAAAACTAACATATACCTCCATCTATTCCCCCCTTCCCCTGCTAGGGGACAACTGCCTCAGATTCCAGAATAAAGTGATCAGTAGCTGCAGCCGCTGATGAACAAAACTTTTCCCAGAATATCCCTTCCACAGGTCAACGATCACCTTCTGTTGAGCGGGAATGGCCACACACTGGTTGAAATTCAGATGGTCCCTGCTGAACCATCTGTGTCCCTTGTGCTGCTGTGTCCTTGTTTGGCAGAAATATTCCTATGCCCCACCCCGACAGTCTTCCAGTGCGGCAGGGGTTAACAAAACTAAGGGCGCTGTCGCAGGTTCTCAACAAGAGAGTGTGATTATGCTTACATTGCCCAGCTCAGTGATTTTTATAGAAACTATACAAGAGCATGTGTAAAGGAGGATGGTTAAGATGATGTAACAGACTACACCCTCCATGCATAGAATAGCAGAACTGGATGGCAGGGGAGTACAGATCCCTTAGTTCTAATAACCCTTTTGCTGCCAAAGCCATTTTTGCACACAAAGTACTTAAAGCGGAAGTTCCATTTTTGGGGTTTAAGGGCTCATTTACACTTTCAACACACTTGAACGGCTAGTTTACACTTGCTTCAAAACAAGGCTTCGGACAGCCTTTAAACGCTCTCTGAACGCTGTCACTAAATAAAATGGTTAGCTTACACAGTCCTGTTTACACCTTCCTTTTGCTTTGCTTCAAAAATTATACCCCGTGTGGCTTTAGTGGTGCTTTAAAACCTCCATAGAAGTCTACGGCAAAGCCCCACCAAAGCATCAAGCAAAAGCAGCTTTAAATAGGACTGTAAGCTAACCATTTGAGTTAGTGACAGGAGCTTTGACTGGCATTCAGAGAGCTTTAACAAAGCGAATACGAAGCCTTGTTTAAAGCAAGTGTAAACTAGCCCTAAATGTGTGAAAAATAAATAAATAAACCGCGCAGCTCCTGCGCATGTGCTACACTCTTAGAACACAGGCTGTAGTGGAGATTTCAGGATAGCTGTGAGAGGGGGATGTGAAGCTGGGTCTGCTCCTGCATGAGATAAGTAACTGAGGGGTTGGTCACTCACAGCAGAAGAAAGCAACATTCTTACTGAGAAAAGATAAGAGAATTCTTCAGAGCTGGATTAACTCTTCATGGCAAGACTAGGCACAGATGACATGACATGCTCGCCTGTACCAGGAAGAAATCTTAATTTAAAAAAAAAAAAAAATTATCAGGTTTATATCCACTTTAAGCTTAAAAGTGGTTGTAAACCCACAGGGGAAAAAAAAAAACCTGTAAGACAAAAAGGCATAATGAGCTAGTATGCTAGGCATACTAGCTCATTATGATATACTTACCTTAGATCTAAGCCCCCACTTTGGCTGGCGACATGTCCCCCGGAGTTACTTCTGGGCATCGCGGACTCCAGCACTGTGAGTGACCGGAGCCGCAAAGACGTTACTCTCTCGCATGCGCGCAGGAGCCGCCAGTAACGGCACACTAGCTGAAGGAAGAACCGGCACGTACTCTTCAGTGCGCATGTGCCGATAATGTCGGCACATGTGTACACAGTAAATATCTCCTAAACTATTTCGGTTTAGGAGAAATTCAAAGTAGCTACAGGTAAGCCTTAATATAGGCTTACTTGTAGTCTTCACTCAGAGAAGGAGCCCTGGGACACTGCAGCACTAGAGTGGAGGGGAGCATAGTTCCACATTAAACCATGCAAGGCAGGAAGACTATGGCACATTCAAGTAGGGCTGCAATTAACGATTATTTTCATAATCGATTGTTTTGATTAATAACCTTAACCACTTGCCGACCGCCGCACATAACTTTACCAGCGGATATCGTTGTTATGGCAGCAGCTAACTGCCATAACCCCAGTATCCCCGTTTTCGTGCAGCGGTCGGCTACAAGATAAAAAAGTGGTCTCTGCGGCAGATTCACCACGAGATCACTTTTATCGGTGGTGGGAGAGGGCCCCCCCTACTGCCGCGATCCGTTGCCCTCCGCCGCTTACCGGAACCGTCGGTAGCGGAGGAGGCGATCGCGTCTGTCCTCTAGCTGTGCCTGGAGACGAGTGAGAGGAAGATGGCGTCACTCGTCTCCATGACACTGCAGGGCGGAAGCGACGTCAAAACGTCACTCCTGCCCATACGTCTTAAAGGCATATTTTTTTCAATGTCATGTCAGTGACTTTTTTTTTTTTATTGCATTTTAGTGTAAATATGAGATCTGAGGTCTTTTTGACCCCAGATCTCATATTTAAGAGGACTTGTTATGCTTTTTTCTATTACAAGGGATGTTTACATTCCTTGTAATAGGAATAAAAGTGACACATTTTTTTAAACAGTGTAAAAATAAATAAAATCATATAAAATAAGAAAAATTAAAAAAAAAAAAATTAAACGCCCCGTCCCAACGAGCTCGCGCACAGAAGCGAACGCATACGTGAGTAGGGCCCGCATGTGAAAACGGTGTTCAAACCACACATGAGGTATCGCCACAATCGGTAGAGCGAGAGCAATAATTCTAGCCCTAGACCTCCTCTGTAACGAAAAACATGCAACCTGTACAATTTTTTAAAACGTCGCCTATGGAGATTTTTGAGGGTAAAAGTTTGACGCCATTCCACGAGCGGGCACAATTTTGAAGCGTGACATGTTGGGTATCAATTTACTCAGCATAACATTATCTTTCACAATATGAAAAAAATGGGCTAACTTTACTGTTGTCTTATTTTTTTATTCGAAAAAGTGAATTTTTTCCAAAAAAATCGCGCTTGTAAGACCGCTGCGCAAATACGGTGTAAAAAAAAAGTATTGCAATGACCGCCATTTTATTCTCTAGGGTGTTAGAAAAAAAACAATATATAATGTTTGGGGGTTCTAAGTAATTTTCTAGCAAAAAAAAACTGTTTTAAACATCTAAATTCCAAAACGAGGCTGGTCCTTAAGTGGTTAAAGAAAAAAAAGTGTGCTGTATAAATTTAGTTATGTAAAGTTAAAAAAAGAAAAAAAAAAAAAAGGCAATTTTTTTTCTTGAATATCTATATGCAGTGGTAAATAAAATATAACCAACTAGTGTCAGAATTGGCCTGGTAGGCAAGTGGTTAAACCCATTAGGGCTTCCCTGAAGGAGGGCATCCCCTATTGAGAATCCTGGTGGTATTTTTCACCTAATCCTTGGGATCGATATTGTACTCAGCAGCACTATATTTTGTATTGTGTGGTTATCAGCACTACACTCAGTGTGGACTTTTGCACAGCAATTTGGATTTTTTGCACAAGAGATTTATCATTTGTGTTTGTCCATATTTGTATATACATTTGTTTTCTTGGAGATTTTTGGGGTATGGGTATAGTATTTTGATAGCGCCACATCATATCACTTGATCAGATCAATCGACTTGCGTACAACCAACCTGTCGGTTTTTTTCTGAATGATCAGCGCCGCTAGCTATAGCTGGTCATTAGTGGTGCAACGGATCGTCACCGATCCTTGATCCAAACAGTCAACCTGTTCAGATCGGCATACCACGCGATCCGCGAAACGTTCAGCTGCCTCGGCCTTAGGAAAGGCCACGGCTTCAGCCTAGCTCCGGCCATCTTGGCACACCCGGCGACGGTGGTGAGCTGCGCGCTGACGTCATCACCCCTCTGGCCGTTGTAACGATATATTCGGCGACCCATCGCATTTTGCTACGGAAGTGATGTCCCGTCGCTGCCATCCTGCTACACCCCACACTTGTCCACAGTAAGGATACACTAAGAAGGGGGAAAGCGGACATGTTACCCCCACCGGAGTTTTGCATTTTTTCACGTATTTATAACAGTAAAGTCAATTTATATAGTGAAATACAGGACTTACAACTCCGTCTGACTACTTAGATCTTGAATTTTAAAAGCAGCGTCAGCCCTGCTCATTTCACAGGTTTGCTAATCTGAAAGAAGTTTGCTGCTTTTAAAATTCAACAGCTAAGCAGTCAGACAGAGTTCTAAGTCCTGTATTTCACTATATAAACTGACTTTACTGTTATAAATACTTGTAAAATGCAAAACTACGGTGGATGTAACAACATGTCCGCTTTCCCCCTTCTTAGTGTATCCTTAGTGTGGGGTGTAGCAAGATGATGGCGACCGAACGTCACTTCCGTAGCAAACTGAGATGGGTCGCCGAATATGTAGTTACACCGGCTTCTATTCTGGTAAGGTAAGACTAAACACTAGTCTTCCTATACTATATACAGTGGGGAGATGTCTGTGGATATTACAGCAGCGCGGGGAGGACGACGACGTGGATATTACAGCGGGGGGGGGACGTGGATATTACAGCAGCGCGGGGAGGACGACGACGTGGATATTACAGCAGCGCGGGGAGGACGACGACGACGTGGATATTACAGCAGCGCGGGGAGGACGACGACGTGGATATTACAGCAGCGCGACGACGACGACGTGGATATTACAGCAGCGCGGGGAGGACGACGACGACGTGGATATTACAGCAGCGCGGGGAGGACGACGACGTGGATATTACAGCAGCGCGGGGAGGACGACGACGTGGATATTACAGCAGCGCGGGAGACCGTGGATATTACAGTGGGGAGATTTTTTTTTTGCTGAACCGAAAAATTATCCGATCCGTGACTCTGATCCGAGGAACGATCCGAACCGTGAGTTTTTTGATCCGTTGCACCCTTACTGGTCATTGTATTCGGATGGAGGGGAAGGTCCCCTACTGTCAGAATACAACAAAAAGAGGACTTCCCCATCAAGATCGATTGTGTGGCTGGGGGAATCAGCTCGCTTTTTTTTTTTGTCCTTGAATAAAAAAAAAATGTAAAAAATTAAAAAAAACACACACACACACCTACTTAAGCGCAAGAAAAAAGTTCAAGAGAAATGCATTCCTTTAAATTCTATACGTCTTCAGACTGGACAGTTGCGCTTCCATTGTGGTGTTAAACTCACTTGCTGCATTTTTAATCAGTTAAAAAAGTGGCACCACCCCGTTGAAATGCATTGAAAACACATCCATAATTGCACCCATGTTTGAGTCACATGACCTATGAAAACACACCACATAAGCACCGTAAAATCACGTACGTTTTCTGCACTATTATCACCACCATTTTCTCTATTGGCAAAATGCCGAAAATGCCATTTCCTGGGGCTAATCAGGTCAGCCTAGGGTTCGTAGGCTGACATGATGAGCTCCAAAGAAAGGAAATTTACCGCGAGTATGGTAACAAATTTTCCGTATTCCTGGGGCTAATCAGGTCAGTGTACGAACCCTACGCTGATATGATGAGCTCTCAGATAAGAAAAATGATGGTAAGCATGGTAACAATTTCCCGTATTCCTGGGGCTAATCAGGTCAGTGTACGAACCCTAGGCTGACACGATGAGCTCCCAGATAGGGAAAATTACGGTAAGTATGGTAACAATTTTATGTATTCCTGGGGCTAAGCAGGTCAGTGTACGAACCCTACGCTGAGATGATGAGATCCCAGATAAGAAAAATGATGGTAAGTATGGTAACAATTTTTCATATGTTCCTGGGGCTGAGCAGGTCAGTCTACGAACCGTAGGCTGAAATGAGGAGATCCCAGATAAGGAAAATTACATTAAGTATGGTTTACAATTTTTTGTATTCCTGGGGCTAAGCAGGTCAGTCTACGAACCCTAGGCTGACCAGATGAGCTCCCAGGAAAGGAAAATGATGGCAAGCGTGGCAACAATTTTCCGTATTTCGGCTGCTGCTATTTTAGTATATCTCTAGATAATAATTGGATGAACTGTTGCGATCGTCTCTTGAAAGCTGTGTACGAATGTTCAGATTATTGGACGGTCGCTTTCGAAAGCGGTATTTTTGGTACAATTTTGCGTACTAGGCATAGACTTTTTTCTACAGGTGTAGAGACAGTTTAATAAGAGTAGGACTGGTTCTTACCCAGCAAAGGGGAGCTTTCCGGGCAGCCTGGCACCGGAGTAGTGACCAGGAGAGGTGGCCGAGCGGTGGTCTTCAAGCCTTGGCCTTCCATAGCCTTGGAGATGACCTGTGTGGAGACGTTGAGTGGTGGTCCTCCCGTGGTGAGGTTCCTGTTGGAGTTCTGCCGTTGTTGGTTCTCGATGAAGTACTGGAAGAAGATGAGCTCTCCTCCGGACACATAGTAGACCAGAGTAACGGTGAGGTGAAGGGCGCAGAAGAACACCAACAACTTACACGCTTTCTGCAGCGAGGTGCCGGGCAGTACGGCAACCGAGCCTTGTAATAACGGCTCTTTCATCCTGAGGCGCACACACACAACCAACTCCTTCCACACTTCTCCACGAGCCTCCTCACCGTCCCACAGGTCCCCGCGGTCACACTGACAAACTCAAGGCGCACATTGCTCTCAGCTGACTTCTCTAGATTGCAACATCCATCGCTACGTACACGGGAACCGTTCGGACTGACGTCACGGGAGGGCGTGTCTGCTGAGACCCTAATTTGGTCCTTCCGAGGCCCCGCCCTCTTCCCTAACAGGCAGAGAAGATGAGGTTTGTGCTGAGTTCTGAGAGCTGTGAGGGAGAATCAAGTTCTGCTGGTTTCTGGATGGCAGAGTTATCTATTATGTTCTAATATCAAAGACAGCCAAAGGATACAAATTTCGACGAGATAGTTCCTTCAAATAAGCCAGCAATAAAAAAGAGCCAATATGAGATCATTGTCCTGGAGGAGCTTCATGTACTACACGTTTCCTTTCAGCGCTAATCATTTCTGAGGGTGGATTATGGAGGTGATAAAGATATATTATTTCATGGTGTTTGAGGCTGATTATTAACCAACAACCTCTCCTCTATAGTATACTGTAAGCCAATATTCTTCTTTTTTTTTATTATTATATACACATTACAGTCAAAGAAGCGGCTCCTACAGGCTTTGTGCCTGGAAACTCCCCTCCATGTTAGCCAATGTATCCATGTACACTATGACGTGTTCAGGCACATCATTCCTTTAATCCAGGGCATACATTCATTCCACAAGTTCTCCAGTTGATTAACCACCTAAACCCCCCTCCTGCCCACACCAATTTTCAGTTTTTAGCGCTGTCACTCTTTGAATGACAATTGCGCGGTCATACAGCACTGTACACAAATGACATTTTTATCATTTTTTCCCCCACAAATAGAGCTTTCTTTTAGTGGTATTTGATCACCACTGGGTTTTTCATTTTTTGTTAAAACATTTTTTAAAAGACCGATTTAAAAAAAAAATACAAAACCGTTTTATATTTTGGTAATAAATTTTACAAACAGGTAATTTTTCTCCTTCATTGATGTACACTGATGAGGCTACACTGATGGGCACTGATAGGCTGCGCTGATGGGCAACGATAGGCTGCATTGATGGGCACTGATAAGGCTGCACTGATGGGCACTGATAAGGCGGCACTGATGGGCACTAATATGCGGCACTAGTGGGCACTGATAGGTGGCATTGGTGGGCAATGTTTGGTGGCATTGGTGGGCACTGATGGGTGGCACTGATAGGCATTGATAGGTGGCACTGAAGGGCACTAATAGCTGGCACTGATAGCTGGCACTGATGGGTGGCAGTGATGGGTACTGATGGGTGGCAGTGATGGGCACTGATCGGAACTGGTAGGTGACACTGATAGGTGGCACTGATTGGCACCACTGATGGGCATTGATAGGTGGCACTTGTGGGCACTGATAGGTGGCACTGATGTACTGTGGGCACTGACTGGTGGGCACTGATTGGTGGCACTGATTGCTGGCATTAGCAGGAGGTACTGGTGGGCACAGAGGCTCTTCCTCTTCGGGACCGATGTCCCTGCAAACAGAAGCCGGCGATCGCCTTTTTTTTTCTTGTACAAAGATTTTTATTGAACAAATACATCAACATGTCAGTACAAAGAGATCATGAAAGACACATTTAGTGTACATAGTCCAGAAAATGGTAAGCTAACATTAATAATGATCTAGAAAATTAGAGTCTGTGACAGGACATCAAATTACATTTGGCTGTATATGAAATCCGCATACACTGACACCCGAAGTGCCAGGGTCTGCCACCATTCAAACATAATGGTAATGTATATAATACCAACTGAATACAAAATGAGAAATGTATAGAATATCTCATTAATGCGAAAATAAGCATAAAAAAATAACAAGTGTTCACGAGATAATTCACAGCATGTGTCTGAGCCCGGTAGGACAAGGCCTGTGGGCTATAAAAACTCAAGAAGGAGGGAGTAAAAAGAGAGAAATTAGAGAAATTACTGAAGATAGAGACCGAGTGAAGACAAAGCAAAAGTATAGACTATAGAAAGTGGGGGAAGTATCAGAAAATGAAGAGAGAAAAAGTAAAGAAAAAAAAAAAAGGGGGGAAGCGGGTAGTCCACGGGGTGGGGAGGACGGAGCCGTACTAAAGGGATAGTAAAGTCGAATCAAACCGGGAGGGATGGGAATATGTTACCCATGGTTGCCAAACCCGAAGGAATTTATCATGCGTGTCTGATGCCACTGCCGTCAGTTTTTCATTAACCATAATATCATTTATGCGATTTTTAACTGCCTCGAAGCTGAGAGCCGGGGATTTCCAGGCCTTTGCTATGGTTAATTTAGTTGCAGTAAAAATGTGGGATGCCAATTGGCGTTCTGGTCTTAGCCGCTCCACAATCGGTTACCCCAAGATCGCTTCAAAAGGATCCCTTTTTATATTGGTATAGAAGAGGTTGCGAAGCAATGCATAAACTCTGACCCATAATCTACAGGCCCTGGGGCACTGCCACCAAATGTGTGCCATTGTACCCTCCTGGGAACACCCGCGGAAGCATAAAGGAGATTAAGTTGGGATAAAACTGGCCAATCTGGCTGGAGTGTAAAATACCATCTATACAAAAGCTTATAAGCGTTTTCCAAAAAAAGTACGTTTTTGGAGCATTTGGACAGTGTGATAGTCATGACCTGCCAGTCCTCAGGGTCCAATCTCTTCCCTAATTCCGCCTCCCACTGAAGGTGGTAAGGTCGCAGGGGTGGTCTTTTGGAGCGTATTATAGCCGCATATATTAAGGAAATCAAGCCTGAGGACTGGGGTCGCGATCTGCAAAGACTTTCGAATGGAGTTAACATGTAGGGGGTGGATTGAGATTTTATGAGGGTGTGGAGGAAATGGGAAATTTGTACATGGCTGTAATGCTCCCTAAGGGGGATATTGTGAGATGAGCGCAGGGCTGCAAATGGGATTATCTTAGTAGAAGTAGGCATAGAGTGGACATCAATAAAATCATTCTCAATCCACCACGAAAATTGCAATACATTATCTCGGCCTGGAGGAAATAGTGGACAATGAAAAAGGCGCAACAAGGGAAGGTAAGGTGCGAAGAGATCAAACCCGCCGAATATTTAACGGAGTCCCATAAGCGAAGAGAGTGGGCTAGGCACGGGCCCATAGTGGTTGGGCGGTGGGCTGGAGGGAGCCAAGGAAGGGAGGCTAATGGTATCAGATATGTATTCACCAGATCAATAGTGGCCCATAATGGCAATTGCTGCTTTTCATGAAGATGAGATAATGGGGCAATAGCCGCAGCCGTATTATAGGCATGCAGGTTGGGTACTGAAAGGCCACCATTGATCTTGTGAGCATATAACACCTGCCGGTTGATCCTAGGTTTTATGGAGCCCCAAATAAATTGCATGATTTTGCGTTGATGTACTCGAAGCATATGAAGGGACCTGGACCGGTAAGACCCGAAAGTAGTATAGTAGCTTCGGAAGATATGTCATACGAATGGTGCAATCCTCCCAAACCAGGATAATGGAAGGGTGGACCAGGAGTCAAGCATGGCCGTCAGTTTACGAAACAGTGATGGGTAATTGGCTTGGTATAGATCAGTGTATTTTGTATTTTGGAGTGAGCCGGATCCCAAGATAAGGTAGCGTTTCCAACCATTGGAAGGGGAATGTGGATTGCAGAGTCCCTAACACAGAGGAGGATAAGTTGATAGACATTGCTCTAGACATATTAGAGTTAACTGATAGGCCCGAAAAGGTAGCAAAAGTGTCTAAGAGAGAAAGCAAATTCGGGAGAGAAATTAATGGTTTGGTGATGGTCAGCAGGATGTCATCCGCAAATAGTGATAACTTATGCGGAGTGCCTGCCACCTCCACCCCCGCTATGTCGGGGTGAGATCGGATGGCGCCTTTTTTTTTCTTCTCACGCTGTCAGCGTGAGAAGAAAAAAAAAACGATTACCAAGCCCTTGTTTACATCACGTGATCAGCTGCCATTGGCTGACAGCTGATCACGTGGTAAGGGGTCAGGATCGGCACCTTACTCGGATCTGTGATCACCCGAGTCTCATTGACTCGGGTGATCACAGCGGGCGCCCCCTTCAGGGGGGCATGGCCAGCTTTGAAAGGGGAGGACGTCGATAGACGGCCTCCCGGCAAAGCAGATCCGCGCTGTAGCCGTCATTCGGCTATAGCGCGGATCTGAACCGGTTAAGATGGTAATTAACTATTTATGGCCCGTACACACGATCCGAATATCGTACGACAGATCGTACGACTTTTTCTGCTTAATAGTCGCAAGTAGAAATGAATTAGGTAACTAAAGTCACAAAAATTCTCGTACGACAGAAAAAAAAACAAAAAACGGAAGCGATGTCATGTGTTGTAATGTATTTGTATTGTATTTTCGGACAACAACTATACAGACTAAACGAAAATCGCATGATCTGGTATCGTACGAGGAAAATTTTTGTGCTTGTCCAATCGAATAATAATCAGATGAACTGTCGTGATCAGCTCTCAAAAGTAGTGTACGCGATCCAAAATCGTACGATTCTTCCTCGGGCGACAGTTTTCGTATGATATTCGGATCATGTGTACGGGCCATTAAGGACCGAGCCTCTTTCTGAGATTTGTTGTTTACAAGTTAAAAACAGGTTTTTTTTTGCTAGAAAATTAATTAGAACCCCCAAACATTATACATTTTTTTTTCTAACACCCCAGAGAATAAAATGGAGGTCGTTGCAATACTTTCTGTCACACCGTATTTGCGCAGTGGTCTTACAAGCACACTTTTTTTGGAAAAAATACACTTTTTTGAATTAAAAAATAAGACAACATTAAAGTTAGCCCAATTTTTTTTTTTTTTATTGTGAAAGATAATGTTACGCCAAGTAAATTGATACCCAGCATGTCATGCTTCAAAATTGCGCCCGCTCGTGGAATGGCGACAAACTTTTACCCTTATAAATATCCATAGGCGATGTTTAAAAAATTCTACAGGTTGCATGTTTTGAGTTACAGAAGAGGTCTAGGGCTAGAATTATTGATCTCGCTCTACCGATCGCGGCAATACCTCATGTGTGTGGTTTGAACAGCGCTTTCATATGCTTCTGCACACGAGCTCGGTGGGACGGGGCGTGTTTACATTTTTTTTTCTTATTTATTTTACCTTTTTTTTTTTTTTTTTTTTTTTTTACACTGTTCTTTCAAAAAAAATGTGTCACTTTTATTTCTATTACAAGGAATGTAAACATCCCTTGTAATAGAAAAAAAGCATGACAGGACCTCAGCCCCCTTTCACACTTATACGACTAGTCCTGCCGACTTCAAAGTAGCTCCTGCACTACTTTTTTTCTGAAGTCGGATCAAAGTCGGATTCCGTATTAACTGATCCGACTTTGGCATGCGACGTTTGCATAAAGGGGACCTCCACGCCAATTTTTTTTTAAAGAAAAAAACAGCATGGGTTCCCCCTTCATGAGCATACCAGCCCTTCGGGCTGGTATGGATTTTAAGGGGAAACCCACGCCGAAAATCCCCCCCCCCCAAAACCCATACCAGACCCTTATCCGAGCACCAGCCTGGCCAGTCAGGAAACGGGGTGGGGACGAGCGAGCGCCCCTCCCCCTCCTGAGCCGTACCAGGCCGCATACCCTCAACATGGGGGGTGGGTGCTTTGGGGCAGCACCTTGCCCCCATGTTGATGAGGACAAGGGCCCCTTCCCGACAACCCTGGCCATTGGTTGTCGGGGTCTGCGGGCGGGGGCTTATCGGAATCTGGGAGCCCCCTTTAATAAGGGGGCCCCCAGATCCCGGCCCCCCACCCTCTGTGAATGAGTATGGGGTACATCGTACCCCTACCCATTTACCTGGGGGGAAAAAAGTGTCAATAAAAAAAACACACTAGACCGTTTTTTAAAGTAATTTATTAGCCAGCTCCGGGGGTCCTCTTCCGACTTCGGGGGTCTCTTCCGACTTCTCCGCTCTCTTCTCCTGCTCTCTGGTGTCTTCTCCCGCTCTCCAGTGCCTTCTGCCGGGCTCCTCCGCTATTTTCTTCCAGCTCTTTTGCTAGCGGTGGCCCTGTCTTCTCTGTCGTCTTTCTCCCTCTTCTCTTCTTCCGATGTTGAAAAGAAGACGATGGAGAAGACCGGGCCAACGCTAGCAAAAGAGCAGAAGATAGCGGAGGAGCCCGGCAGAAGACACCGGAGATCGGGAGAAGAACTGGAGAGCGCGGAGAAGAGGCCGGAGAGCGTGGAGAAGTCGGAAGAGACCCCCAAAGTCGGAAGAAGACCCCCGGAGCTGCCTAATAAATTACTTTAAAAGCCTGTCTAGTGTGTTTTTTTTATTGACACTTTTTCCCCCCTCAGGTGAATCAGTAGGGGTATGATGTACCCCATACTCATTCACATAGGGTGGAGGGCCGGGATCTGGGGGCCCCCTTATTAAAGGGGGCTCCCAGATTCCCAGATGATAGCTTGCACTGATGGGTGGCAGTGATGGGTACTGATGGGTGGCAGTAATGGGTACTGATGGGTGGCAGTGATGGGCACTGATCGGCACTGGTAGGTGACACTGATAGGCAGCACTGCTAGGTGGCACTGATAGGTTGCACTGATGTACTGTGGGCACTGATTCGTGGCACTGATTGCTGGTATTGGCAGGTGGTACTGGTGGGCACAGAGGCTCTTCCTCTTCGGGACTGATGTCCCTGCAAACAGAAGCCGGCGATCGCCTTTTTTTCTTCTCACGCTGTCAGCGTAAGAAGAAAAAAAAACGATTACCGAGCCTCTGTTTACATCATGTGATTAGCTGTCATTGGCTGACAGCTGATCACGAGGTAAAGGGTCAGGATCAGCACCTTACTGGGATCTGTGATCACCCGAGTCTCATTGACTCAGGGGGGAGTGGCCAGCTTTGAAATGGGAGGACGTCAATAGACGGCCTACCGGCAAAGCAGATCCGCGCTGTAGCCGTCATTTGGCTATAGCACGGATCTGAACAGGTTAAGATGGTAATTAACCACTTATGGCCCGTACACACGATCCGAATATCGCACGACAGATTGTACGACTTTTTCCGCTTAATAGTCGCAAGTAGAAATGAATTAGGTAACTAAAGTCACAAAAATTCTCATACGACAAAAAAAAAAAAACACGGAAGCGAAGTCATGTGTTGTAATGTATTTGTATTGTATTTTCGGACAACAACTATACAGACTATACGAAAATCGCATGATCTGGTATCGTACGAGGAAAATTTTTGTGCTTGCCCAATCGAATAATAATCAGATGAACTGTCGTGATTAGCTCTCAAAAGTAGTATACGCGATCCAAAATCGTACGATTCTTCCTCGGGCGACAGTTTTCGTATGATATTCGTATCATGTGTACGGGCCATTAAGGACCAAGCCTCTTTCTGAGATTTGTTGTTTACAAGTTAAAAACAGTTTTTTTTTGCTAGAAAATTAATTAGAACCCCCAAACATTATAAATTTTTTTTTCTAACACCCCAGAGAATAAAATGGAGGTCGTTGCAATACTTTCTGTCACACCGTATTTGCGCAGTGGTCTTACAAGCGCACTTTTTTTGGAAAAAATACACTTTTTTGAATTAAAAAAATAAGACAACATTAAAGTTAGCCCAATTTTTTTTTTTTTTATTGTGAAAGATAATGTTACGCCAAGTAAATTGATACCCAGCATGTCACGCTTCAAAATTGCGCCCGCTCGTGGAATGGCGACAAACCTTTATCCTTATAAATATCCATAGGCGAAAGGTGAAAAAGGTGAAGGTGAAAAAACACAAACCTTTACAACCCCTTTAAATATGAGATCGGGGGTCAAAAAGACCTCAGATCTCATATTTACACAAAAATGCAAAAAAATAAATAAATAAATAAAATGGTCATTTAATAAAATGGCCTTTTAACCGCTTGCCGACCAGTGCACACCGATTTACGTCGGCAGAATGGTGCTGGTGGGCAAAAGGGTGTACAGGTACATCCCCTTTAAAAAGTGATGTCACGGGGCGCGCGCGCCACGGTCACTATGACCGCGGGTCCCGCGGACTTGATGTCCGCGGGTGCCCACGATCGTGTCACGGAGAGGAAGAACAGGGAGATGCTTTTGTAAACAAAGCATTTCCCCGTTCTGCTTAGTGACAGGACAGTGATCACAGCTCTCTGTCATCGAGAGCAGTGATCACTGTCCTGTGTGTTAAAGCCCAGCTCCCTAACAGTTAGAATCACTCCCTAGGGCACACTTTACCCCTTCACTGCCCCCTATTGGTTAACCCCTTTACTGCCAGTGTCATTTACAAATAAATCAATGCATTTTTTAGCATCAATCGCTGTATAAATGACAATGGTCCCAAAATAGTGTAAAAAATGTCCGATGTGTCCGCCATAACGTCGCAGTCCCGATAAGAATCACAGATCGCCGCCATTACTAATAAAAAAAAAAAATTAAAAATAAAAATGCGATAAAACTATCCCCTATTTTGTAGACGCTATAAATTTTGTGCAAACCAATCAATATACATTTATTGTGATTTTTTATCAAAAATATGTAGAAGAATACATATCGGCCTAAACAGAGGAAAAAAATAGTTTTTTTAGATATTTTTGGGGGATATATATTATAGCAAAATGTAAAAAATATTGCGTTTTTTTCAAAATTGTCGCTCTTTTTTTTTTTATAGCGCAAAAAATAAAAACAGCAGAGGCGATCAAATACCACCAAAAGAAAGCCCTATTTATGGGAAAAAAAGACGTCAATTTTGTTTGGTTACAACGTAGCATGACCGCGTAATTGTTAGTTAAAGCGACGCAGCGCCGAATCACAAAAAGTGCTCTGGTCCGGAAGGGGGTAAAATCCTCCGGGGCTGAAGTGGTTAAGAGCTATGGGCGGAAGTGACGTTTTGACGTTGCTTTTGCCCTGCAATGGTATGGAGACGGGTGGGGGCCATCTTCCCCTCACTCGTCTCCATAGCAAGGAAGGAGAAGGATCTGATCGCCTCCACCGCTACCGGCGGCTCTGGTAAGCGGCAGAGGGTGGCGGGGGGTTGCCCCTTTCCCACCGCCGATACAGTGATCTTGCGGCGAATCCACAGCAGAGACCACTATTATCGGAAACCGGACCGCCCAATGAAGAAGAGGATACCAGGGTTATGACAGCTAGCTGCTGCCATACTGCCATAACAAAGATATCCCTCTTCTAAGTTAGGACGTATATCGGCGTGCGGTGGTCCGGAAGTGGATAAACTCACTTGGTGCCTTATCTGCATTAAATCAGCCTCAGAACCTGTGTAATTAATATGTGTCCTGGATTAAAGGGATGATGTGGCAACCACAGGCAGGAAAAAAACCCCCACCGAACACATTTTTGAGAGGAGCTAGTGCCCCAAAGTCAGGTCCTGCAAGAACGCATGGAAACACTGTTCCCGTTAGCAGCCATGTCCTGCAGGACTGGCCTCAAGTATGCAAGAAAAGGAGGACGTCCATGCCAATGGGTGGCGGTCTGCCCCGAGTGCCATACATGGGGAGGGGGTGGGTGTAATCCCAGCGCGCCCATCCTTCTCTCCTTTAGTCTTCCTCCTCCAGTGGCCGCTATATTATACAGGCTCAGCAGCCTTAATTAAATGCCGGATCGCGCTCGCCAATCTGCAGCGCTAGATCCCAGCTGCAATACTGTTATTGGATGCTAGAACCGCCGTTGTCCCAGCAACCAATGACATCACCTGTCCCCCCTCTTCAGCAAGTTTTCCTTCCACCCAGCTCCTGCCCCCTGCAGCACACTCCTTCTTCAAGCTCCGCACCTGCCCCCTACCTGCAAGGACTTATCCGGATAAGCTTTTCAACTTGGTGATGGTTCACAACTCTGATGAGGCCACTCTGATGGGGGAACTCTGATCGGGTCACTCTTTTGGGGGTCACTCTTTTGGGGACACTCTGATGGGGTCACTCTGATAGGGACACTCTGAGGGGGTCACTCTGATGGGTCATTCTTTTGGAGGAACTTTGATGGGGACACTCTGATGGAGTCATTCTTTTGGGGGCACTCTGATGGGGGCACTTTTATGGGGTCACTCTGATGGTGTCACTCTTTTGGGGACATTCTGATGGGGTCGTTCTTTTGGGGGAACTCTGATGGGGACACCTGCTCTCTGATGGGGCACTCTGATGGGTGAACTCTGATGAGGACACTTTGATGAGGACACTCTGATGGGGACACTTGCTCTCTGATGGGGGAACTCCGGGGCACTCTGATGAGGACATCTGCTCTCTGATGGGACACTCTGATGGGGACACCTACTCTCTGATGGGGGCACTCTGACGGGGGACACCTGCTCTCTGATGGGGCACTCTGATGAGGATGCTCTGATGGGAACACAGGCTCTCTGATGGGGCACTCTGATGGGGGAACTCTGATGGGGACACCTGCTCTCTGATGGGACTCTCTGATGGGGACACCTGCTCTCTGATGGGGACGGCTGTTCTCTGGTAGGGGCATTGGTAGGGCCACATTGCTGGGCACTGGTAAGGCCGCATTGCACTGATTAGCCTGCATTGCTGGGCACTGGTGAGGCTGCAATGCTGGTCACTGATCAGGCTGTATTGCTGGGCACTGGTCAGGCTGCATTGCTGGGCACTGGTGAGGCTGCATTGCTGGGCACTGATGAGGCTGCATTTGCTGGGCACTGGTAAGGCTGCATTGATGGGCACTGGTAAGGCTGCATTGATGGGCATTGGTGAGGCTGCATTGATGGGCACTGGTAAGGCCACATTGCTGGACACTGGTAGGACTGCATTTGATGGGCACTTATCAGACTGCATTTGATGGGCACTGGCAAGGCTGCATTTGATGGGCACTGGCAAGGCTTCATTTGATGGACACTGATCAGGCTGCATTTGATGGGCAATGGTAAGGCTGCATTTGATGGGCACTGATCAGGCTGCATTTGATGGACACTAGTAAGGCTGCATTGATGGGCACTGATCAGGCTGCATTTGATATGCACTGTGGAGTGAGCGACCTGGTGCCTGGGCCCCACTTTGCACAATCAATACAGGCAGCCTGAGGAGAGGGGCCCCGGGCCAGGACACTCACTACTCCTGACCTCAATCCTCTGCACAGACCAACACATGTGTGCGGACACCTTGAGCAGGGCCAGATTAACATAGGGGCTATTGGAGCTGCAGCTCCAGGCCCCTTTCTCAAGATAGGCCCATTTGCCCCCCCCCCCAAAAAAAAAGATAGACTTTGAGGGTTGTAGCTCAGTGACCAGGGGTCACAGAGACCCCACATGTGGGGGGTAGGTAGCTGAAGACCTACTCCAGCACTGGTTAAAATATGGGGCTGCTATCATCTATGGTTCCAGAGATACAGGGCTGCTTGTGCAGCCTGTCAGAAGCTACATACAGAGCGGCCAGTTTAAATACAAGCTGGTACACTCTGCAGCAGACTGAGAGGAAAAGCTCAGTGCTTATAATAATTATTTGTATATTACTTACGGTAATTAACCCCTTGCCACCCAGGCCAATTCTGACACTTCTCTCCTACATGTTAACATCATCATTTTTTTTTGCTAGAAAATTACTCAGAACCCTCAAGCATTATATATATTGTTTTAGCAGACACCCTATGGAATAAAATGATGGTCTTTACAACTTTTTATGTCACACGGTATTTGCGCAGCAATTTTTCAAACTTCTTTTTTGGAAGGAAACTGTTTCATTCATAAAAAAAACATTAAAGTTAGCACAATTTTTTTGTATACTAAGCGATGCTTTAAATTTTTTTACAGGTTACATGTTTAGAGTTACAGAGGAGGTCTAGTGCTAGAATTATTGTTCTTGCTCTAACGATCGCGGCGTATGTAACCTGTGTGTATCTGGCTCTGATACTAGCGCCTACCCAGCCATTGACTAGTATCTCTCCCCAGCCTGTTCCCACACACCCTCTCACCTGCTGACCCGTGGATGTGAGAATCACTCGTGCAATGTTATTGTGTTCTGCAAGTGAATACAATGATTAGTTTTGCTAACTATAGCTGGCAGCACTGATTGTTTTGGGAAAAACCTGACAGGCTGGTTGTACTCAAGTCGGTTAATAGGTTGACTTGTGTAAAACCAGCTAGCCCATACATAGATCGACTATGGCTGGTTTCTGCTTAATTGGTGTAATTTCAATCCATGTATGGCCCACTTAACCACTACGCAGTCCCTAAACATCCTTCCACAAACCTTTACATTTTTCCTTCCCAGATTCCTTCATCCTCCTCTCCTATACATAGTGCCCACTGTCATACCCTCCACACTCCTCTCCTGTACATACTGCTCACTGTCATACTCTCCACACTTCTCTTCTGTACATACTGCTCACTGTCATACTCTCCACACTTCTCTCCTGTACATACTGCTCACTGTCATACCCTCCACACTTCTCTCCTATACATTGCGCCGGCTGTCATACCCTCCACACTCCTCTCCTGTACATACTGCTCACTGTCATACCCTCCATACTCCTCTCCTATACATAGTACCCACTGTTATACCCTCCACACTTCTCTCCTATACATAGTGCCCACCGTCATACTCTCCACACTCTTCTCCTGTACATACTGCTCACTGTCATACCCTCCATACTCCTCTCCTATACATAGTGCCCACTGTTATACCTTCCACACTCCTCTCCTGTACATACTGCCTACTGTCATACCCTCCACACTCCTCTCCGGTCAAACTACCCTCTGTCGTACCCCCCACACTCCTCTCCTGTACATACTGCCCACTGGCATACCCTCCACACTCCTCTGCTGTGCATACTGCCTGCTATCATACCCTTCACACTCCTCTCCTGTACATAGTGCCTTCTGCCATACCCTCCGCACTCCTCTCCTGTACATAGTGCCCACTGTTAGACCCTCCACATTCCTCTCCCTCACCTGCACATGCTTTCCACTTTTGTACCATCCATACTCCTCCCCTATGCCTCTTACCCACAAAAACAGTTCTTTAAAATTATACTGAATATCCTCAATGTTACCAGCTCTAGAATGGACACACTTTTGTTAGTTCAGCTAAAGGAAATCTCAGTCCTCATATTTGTTCTGCCCCATTATTAGTACTTATTTAATTTTGGGATTACTACTGTGATGTACAGAGGAACATAGGGGATGTCTGGTACTCTAAATATAGCACTTGTAAAAAAAAGTGTCCCTGAAAATATTTTTGAAATGTTGGCAACTATGCACTTAGGCACTGCCCAAGGGCCACTGGGTCAGTAGGGGGCCTCATGAGAGGCTCCTGGGATCCTGTGATATTAAAGTAGTAGTAAACTTCGCTAACATTACTACTTTTTAGAGGCCCTGAGGTAGGTTATGCCATAATGTACAAGTATGCACAGCATTTTAGCACATTAGGGTACACTTAAATTGTCAGACTGAGCCCTCCAGCGCTGTGCTGTGATCAATCCGGCGGAGCCTGGGCACTTCCATCTTCACCCAGTCTTCCTTCTGAGTTCTGTGCCTTAGTCACTTGCCTTGGCCGGGCTGCATTGATGTCATTCCCACGCATGCTCATGTGCATCCTCTTTCTCTCATCCCCCCTTTCTCTCTCATCCTCCCTTTCTCTCTCATCCTCCCTCCCTTACCCCTCACCCCTCTCTCATCCCCTTTCGCTCTCTCTCTCATCCTCCCTTTCTCTCTTTATAATTTAAGTTGTTATAACAAAAAATTGTTTGCATTTTTATTTATTTATTTATTATTTATAAAAGGCCCCACCAAAATCCTCAGCACCAGGCCCATGATGTTCTTAATCTGGCCCTGACCTTGGGGCAGGAGGGGCCCCCCGCATATTGGAGCCTGCATAGAAACATAGTGTAGAAGTGGCCCCCAGTCATTGCAACATGTTTTAGAAATTCCCTGCGGGGGAACCATTATTACACTTTGTGGTGTTTTTTTGTTAGTATAGCATACAGGTTAACCGCTTGCCAACTGTTCGCCGCAGTTATACTGTGGCAGAATGGCACAGGTAGGCAAATCGCTGTCATGGTACGTCGATACCATAGACGGCCAGTAGGGGGTGCGTGCGTGCACCCCCTGCTCGCCCACGGAGCCGATGCGAGTGTCCGGTGGTCTCGATCACCGCTGGGCTCCCACGATCGCTCGGGGCACATGGAGAACCTGGAGCTGTGTGTATAAACATACAGTTTCCGGTTCTCTGAGGGGAGAACTGACAGATCCTCTGTTCATACAGAGTATGAACAGGCGATCTGCTAGTTTCCCTGCACAGTCCACAGTCCCCCTTGGGTTAGAACACTTCCTTGGACACACATTAACCCCTTTACTGCCCCTTAGTGTTAAGCCCTTCACTGCCAGTGAAATTTTTACAGTAATCAATGCATTTTTAATCGCACTGATCGCTGTATTAATGCCAGTGGTCCCAAAAATGTGTCAAAATTGTCCAACGTGTCCGCCATAATGTCGCAGTCACGATAAAAATCACTGATCACCGCCATTACTAGTAAAAAAAAATTATTAATAAAAATGCCATAAAACTATCTCCTATTTTGTAGACGCTATAACTTTTGCGCAAACCAATCAATATACGCTTATTGCGATTTTTTTTACCAAAAATATGTAGAAGAATACGTATCGGCCTAAACTCAGGGAAAAAAAATTTTTTATATATATTTTATATATTTTTGGGGGGATATTTTCATAGCAAAAAGTAAAAAATATTGAGTTTTTTCAAAATTGTCGCTTTTTTTTGTTTATAGCGAAAAAAATAAAAACCGCAGAGGTGATCAAATACCACCAAAAGAAAGCTCTATTTGTGTGGAAAAAAGGACGTAGATTTTTTGGGAGCCACATCGCACGACCGTGCAATTGTCAGTTAAAGCGCCGCAGTGCCGAATCGCAAAAAGTGCTCTGATTTTTGGCCAGCCAAATGGTCCAGGGCTGAAGCGGTTAAAGGGGTTGTAAACCCTCGTGTTTTTTCACCTTAACGCATCGTATGCGTTAAGGTGAAAAAACTTCTGAAAATGACTGCCCCCCCGTTTTACTCACCTGAACGCGTACGTTCCCTCAGTGGAGACACGCTCTTCCTCTCTGCCCGTTGTCTCGGCTCTTGATTGGATAGATTGATAGCAGCGCAGCTATTGGCTCCCGCTGCTGTCAATCGAATCCAATGACGCCGGCATTGGGGGCGGGGCTGAGTCCCCATTCTGTGTGAATGTACATAGAAGCAGGACTCGGGAGCGAGCCCGCACGGGTGTCCACCTTAGAAGAGCCTTCTCCAACATGGACGCTCGATGCGGGGAGGAGCTACCAGCGCTGCCAGGGGACCCCAGAAGTCGAGGATTGGGGGCCACTCTGTGCAAAACGAACTGTACAGTGGAGCTAAGTATGACATGTTTGTTATTTAAAAAAAAAAAGAGGGTTTACAACCCCTTTTAAATTATTTTGTTGTTATATCTGTTCTATATTTATTTAACCACTTCAGCCCTGGAAGGATTCCCCCCCCCCCCTTCCTGACCAGGCCATTTTTTGCGATATGGCACCGCATCGCTTTAACTGACAATTGCGCAATTGTGCGGTCGTGCAATGTTGTACCCAAACAGAATTTATGTCCTTTTTTGTCCACAAATTGAGCTTTCTTTTGGTGGTATCTGTGGTTTTTATTGTTTGCGCTATAAACAAAAAAAGAGTGACAATTTTGGAAAAAAACACAATATTTTGTACTTTTTGCTATATTTGCCAACCTGCCGCAGTATAACTCCAGTGGCTGGTCGGCTAGGGGTTAATACATATGAATTCTGGAGGTGTCCTTGTAAACTGGCACTTTACAATAAATGTTGCACTTTATTTGTTAAAAAAGGAGTATGTAAATATATATATATATATATATATATATATATATATATATATATATATATATATATATATATACAGTGGGGACGGAAAGTATTCAGACCCCCTAAAATTTTTCACTCTTTGTATTGCAGCCATTTGCTAAAATCATTTAAGTTCATTTTTTTTCCTCATTAATGTACACACAGCACCCCATATTGACAGAAAAACCCAGAATTGTTGACATTTTTGCAGATTTATTAAGAAAGAAGAAAAGAAATATCACATGATCCTAAGTATTCAGACCCTTTGCTGTGACACTCATATATTTAACTCAGGTGCTGTCCATTTCTTCTGATCATCCTTGAGATGGTTCTACACCTTCATTTGAGTCCAGCTGTGTTTGATTATACTGATTGGACTTGATTAGGAAAGCCACACACCTGTCTATATAAGACCTTACGTGCCGGTTCACACTACCGCGACTTGGGATCCGACTTGTCAGACCTCAAGTCGCCCCAAGTCGCTTGACATCTGAAAGTCCATGTAAGTGAATGAGAGCCGTCTATATGTACGCTACTGAAGTCGCTCCGACTTCAGAAAAGGTCCCTGTACTACTTCAAGGCGACTTGTAGGCGACTTGTACCCATTGATTTCAATGGAAGTCGCCTACAAGTCGGATCGTGGTCTATAGTGAAGCGACTTCACAGGAAGAGAAGATGTTTTTTTCAAGCAAACCCCTCCCTCCCCCAGAGCGGATTGTAGTTTGATTGGCCACTGGAAAGTCGCCTGTCTTGGAGGCGACTTGAAGTCGCCTTGTAAGTCGCCCCAAGTCGCGCTGAAGTCGCGCTGAAGTCGCGCTGAAGTCGCGCTGAAGTCGCCTTGCTAAGTCGCGCTGTAAGTCGTGTTGCCCCTGTGTGAACCAGCGCTAAAGCTCACAGTGCATGTCAGAGCAAATGAGAATCATGATGACCAGGGCATTTTGATGATAGGCAACTCCTATTCTCATATTGATTAGTGATTCCAAATTAATAACTACTGCAGTAGGGAACAGACACAAAAGATACACTCAGCATCTTGCCAAATAACTGTTCTGCTTTATTATGACGCAATTGAAGGTTTTTATACACATGATTACGAAGGTATCACATTAATATTACAATTTAAACGTTTATAATAACAAGGAAGGGGCGTTACATAGGCAGACTAATGCCCTGTACACACGGTCGGATTTTCCGACGGAGAAAATGCGATTGGATTGTGTTGTCGGAAATTCCAGTCGTGTGTGGGCTCCATCAGACTTTTTCCATCGGAATTTCTGACACACAAAGTTTGAGAGCAGGCTATAAAATTTTCTGACAACAAAATCCGATCCTTTAAATTCCGATTGTGTGTAGACAAATCAAACGCACAAAGTGCCACGCATGCTCAGAATAAATTAAGAGATGAAAGCTATTGGCTATTGTCCCGTTTATAGACCCGACGTATGTGTTTTACGTCACTGCGTTCAGAACGATTGGATTTTCCGACAACTTTGTGCGACCGCGTGTATGCAAGACAAGTTTGAGCCAACATCGGTCGGAAAAAAATCAGATGGATTTTGTTGTCGGAATGTCCGTTCAATGCTCGATCATGTGTACAGGGCATAATTCTAATCAGGACTCGAAAGAATGCAAACATGTACTGAAAACATTATTACTGCCGTGTGCACAGTGAGGGCAGTGTGCAATACATACAAAATACAATACAATTATATACAGAACTTGCAAATTTCCATTACAGTCTCCCCTCTTTTGATCAATATTTTGATCACTAACCACACCTGCTATCACCTTTAACCTGGAACCTCCACACGTTTAGGTGGAGGTAGTCCTGGCCAAAGAGGCAAAAACTCCATTGTGGAGAAAATAATAGATGAGAAGTTTTTTCATTACAAAATGACTTGACATTGTGAAAAACAAATGATTGATAAGACATATTTACAGAGTACTGGCTGTACACTGCTGTGACCAGAATGGCCTTCTAGCTGAATTGTTGGCATGCTGACTTATCAGCATATGTAAAATGGTAGGAAATGTTTCATCCGCTGGTAATACCTGTTATTTGGCATGCAGTACTGAGGTCCACCAGTAGGTGTCTCCTGGCAGTTTGGAACTGTCAGGAGAGCTTTTCCCTGTTAATATTATATCATCTTTGGGCCACAGTACTGGCGTCCACTAGCTGATGGATCCTGGCAGTGTGGAGCAGACAGTACCTCCTACAATCAGGTGTCACTTGAGGCCAATCACAGGCCTATAAATACCCGGCAAGCATTCACATGTTTGCCTTGATTTCTTCATTGCCTCCTGACCTGCTAGCAATCTGATCCTGTCTCCCTGATCCTGTCTCCCTGATCCTGTCTCCCTGATCCTGTCTCCCTGATCCTGTCTCCCTGATCCTGTCTCCCTGATCCTGTCTCCCTGATCCTGTCTCCCTGATCCTGTCTCCCTGATCCTGTCTCCCTGATCCTGTCTCCCTGATCCTGTCTCCCTGATCCTGTCTCCCTGATCCTGTCTCCCTGATCCTGTCTCCCTGTCCAGATCCCTATCCTGCCCCACCTGTTACCTTGCATCCCTGCCTGCAGTCTGACCCATCCATCCTCTCCCTGTCCTGTGTTCCATAACCCATCTGCTGATCTCCCTGTGTATGACCTTGGCTGGCTTACGTTTATGTCTCTGGAACATCCCCTGTCCATCTGCTGTGTATGACTCTGGCCTGGCTATTGTTTATGATCCCGGTATTTCCCATTTATTGCACTTATCTGTCTGTTGTTATTTGTGGGTCTCTGTCTGTGGTTGGTTTTTGCACTGTGTCATATTAGAGTCGGTTGTACAATATTTCTCACTTTCTTTAATAAATTATTATATTTTCACGTATATACGTTTTTAGGTGTCCTCTGTCGCAGATCACACGGTTCTGGTCACACCTGTTCATGACAGTAAATCAAGGCCATCTCTGACCAGAAGTGACTGCGCAGAGGAACCATTGTAGTGCTATTAAAATGCAGTCAGAAACAGTTGTTCTCCTTGCCTCACTGGTGTTGGAGGATAACAATTACTGTCGTCTGGTATTGAAAGAGTGGGCCAGCGATCAGCTCCTAGAGTGTATCCGTCTGGCCCATTCTCTGGTTGATCAGGGTAGATTACTGTTTGAGAATGTTCAGCCCCTGATACAGGTGTGTGCTGAACTAGCTTTGTCTAGCAGTCCTAAAGGAAGTGATTATTTCCCCCCCCCCCTTCAGTAGTGATCAGGTGGAGTCTCTGGTATGGCTGTTGGAGGAAGATGCTGTATACTTTCTGGAGCATTATTCAGCTTGTCCTAAACAGGTGCTTGTGGATTGTATAGATTCAGTGCAGTCCCTGGTTAGACAGGCAGTATGTGAACCCACGTTTGTTCAACCTGTACTACAGGCATGGTCAGACTTATTATTTCCAGCTTCGGTCAGCTCTTCACAACCCAGACCTGCTATTAGACACCTGCCTGCCCAGGAGTCTTTTTCCCCTTCACCCATGGCAACCTCCGTTTCAGCCCAATATACCCTGCTTCCCACCAAATATCAATACCCTGTCCCTACCCGCTGCACCTATCCTGCATTCAACCCACCTGCCTCTTCTCAGTTGTCCACAAACCCACAGGAACTTCCTCCAGCTACTGTTACCTCTTCTCTGCCATATTCCAATCCTCCTTTCCAGTCTGCTGCACCCCTCACCTACAGAGCTTCAGTGGCTAAGCCAAGGAAAAAAACGAAAGTTTTTTCCAACCAAGATGATCCTGGCAGTAACCCAACCTGCCTACGCACCAGCTAATCCAACTCAGTCTGACATCCCGGTGCCTGCCTTCCAGCCTGACGTCTCTGTGCCCGCCTTCCAGCCTGACGTCTCTGTGCCCGCCTTCCAGCCTGACGTCTCTGTGCCCGCCCTCCAGCCTGACGTCTCTGTGCCCGCCCTCCAGCCTGACGTCTCTGTGCCCGCCCTCCAGCCTGACGTCTCTGTTCCCGCCCTCCAGCCTGACGTGCCAGTGTTCCAGCTTGAAGTGCCCATGCCTGCTGCCCAGCTTGAAGTGCCCATGCCTGCTGCCCAGCTTGAAGTGCACATGCCTGCTGCCCAGCTTGAAGTGCCCATGCCTGCTGCCCAGCTTGATGTGCCACCGTCCGCTGCCCAGCCTGATGTGCCACCACCCGTTGTTCTGCTTGATGCCATAGACTATGGACAATTACAACCAATTGGAGCATCCGGAGGCCGCTCCTTTGAGGGGGGGTACTGTCAGGAAATGTTCCATCCGCTGGTAATACCTGTTATTTGGCATGCAGTACTGAGGTCCACCAGCAGGTGTCTCCTGGCAGTTTGGAACTGTCAGGAGAGCTTTTCCCTGTTAATATTATATCATCTTTGGGCCGCAGTACTGGCGTCCACCAGCAGATGGATCCTGGCAGTGTGGACCAGACAGTACCTCCTACAATCAGGTGTCACTTGAGGCCAATCACAGGCCTATAAATACCCGGCAAGCATTCACATATTTGCCTTGATTTCTTCATTGCCTCCTGACCTGCTAGCAATCTGATCCTGTGCCCTGAACCTGATCCTGTCTCCCTGTCCAGATCCCTATCCTGCCCCACCTGTTACCTTGCATCCCTGCCTGCAGTCTGACCCATCCATCCTCTCCCTGTCCTGTGTTCCATACCCCATCTGCTGATCTCCCTGTGTATGACCTTGGCCTGGCTTACGTTTATGTCTCGAACATCCCCTGTCCATCTGCTGATCTGCTGTGTATGACCCTGGCCTGGCTATTGTTTATGATCCTGGTATTTCCCATTTATTGCACTTATCTGTCTGTTGTTATCTGTGGGTCTCTGTCTGTGGTTGGTTTTTGCACTGTGTCATATTAGAGTCGGTTGTACAATATTTCTCACTTTCTTTAATAAATTATTATATTTTCACGTATATACGTTTGGGTGTCCTCTGTCGCAGATCACACGGTTCTGGTCACACCTGTTCATGACACAATTCTACATAAAATGGAAGACGTACAAAAGACAAATATAGCTTAAAGGTGGCTACATTTCAAATATATATATCTCTTACAATTAAAGTAATTGAATCAAAAACTACCCTAGATTGTGATCGCAAGAGGGAAACAAATCAAACACAGAGATTTCTTTCATTTAGTCATTTTTGCAGCGTCTGGTGTGGATCCAGGTGACTTTTCCTTCAAGTTTTGCACAATTGTACATGAAATAGATGCTGTATTGAGTCTCCAAACATTTCCTTATATATAAATGTCTCTTAACAATCCACAAGTCATCTGGCTTTAGTTTTAGATCCTTCCAAACTTTTAGGATCTGGAATTGGGGAGAAAACACATAAATGAGTTTGTCAAAAACCTTAAAAGATCAGCAACTGTGAGATCCGAATGGAGGACTTCAGCTGCTGAGACAAAATATAAGCAAGTGAGTAACACACTCCCAAACCAAATCCCATAGGGAGAGAGTCCAACATCCCCTTAGGGGCTTGATAAAATATAAGAAAACATTCGGGCAAAAGTTTTCTAGTTTCTTACTCTACTTTTTCCGCTACATTGTAGACAGTAGGGAGTGTAAAAATAAAACCTCAAAACTTCTAGTAAGGACTCTCCTATAAAAATAATTTCCTCTGTTACTCTCTGTACTTTCTGGCACTCTGTACTTACAAACTACTTCTGATAACACTTTTTACTATGTCCTTTGCAGTAGCATTTGCCACTGGGCATCCAGAAAACATGTCCATACAGACAAAATGCATGCTCGTAAGATCCTGACTTGGGCATCTGGATATATCTTTTTGTAATCTCTGGAAGGGATTCAACTTTTGGTAACACCTTTGGTAACAGGTAAAACAAGAAGTGGTATGTTATAAAAATAACTGTGGTGAACCCTGGCTCTATCCCACGCTCATTTACTAAGGCAGCCATAACTGCTTGTGACTGATGACACGGTCCATGTGTCAAGCTGGAGAGAAAAGTGTGGCTGGCAGACATAAATGATCACCTTTTCCAAAGCCCTTTTTCATAAGACGTTGTCCCCTGTGGACCAATTGTTCTTCTCGGTCTGGGGTCCTTAAAGTTGAATTGTTAATCCCAACTATACTGGGCCAGAACTAGGGTGGAATCTGTGAGTTGCACAGACCCATCAAGTGTCCGGGGCTGTAAATGCAGCATCCTAAGTTACCTGGTCTGCTTCCATGTGTGAGTTTTAATGTTAGTATGGATACCTTAGCAAGAACCTGGAAGGCTGAAAACAGCCAATCAAATTAACTTAGAATGCTTGATTGGTTTACCTGCCAAAGTAAAAACAAACTTCTGGCCCTTCAAATGGAACCAAAAGCTCTCTATATCTTGACTATCTATATAAATATAAACTATTTTTATAGCTCACAGGCTTTGCTAAAACATGGAGCTCTGCATCTGGAGCTGGGGGAAAGGATCCAATGACTCTGAATACAGAGTATCCTTCTGGGTGATAAACTGAATCCTCAGTATAAAACCGGGAATAACTCTACAAGAAATTAAATATCTGGGTCTTCAGGGAGTGTGTTCTGCACTGGGCTCACAGCAGCTGATTCCTACGTCATCAATTTAACACGTGTTTTTTCCTTTGTCTCCAGCCTCCTCCAATAGAGGCAATAAGGTGGCTGGATTCAAATGTACGCATTTTTCATTGTTAGATTTGTACATAATTAAACTCATATTTTAAGCCTTTCATTAGACAAACATTTAGTTAGCTGCATAGGTCTGCGCAGCTTATTGCTTTAGGGTGTGCACCCCAAACAGAAGCTCAAACACACGTGAATAAATAAATAAATAAATAAATAAATAAATTATATATATATATATAAATATATATATATATATATATACACACACACATATATATATATATATTTCACACAAACCAAACACACAGAACTCTGTGTATATAGGAATAATGATCTGATCCTTTCTTGTCCCTGAAGAGCAGGGAGAAAAAACAGCCAGACTAGTAAGTAAAAGCAGCACACTTTTTCAGTTAGACTCACAGTTAACCCCTTGATGTTAACCCTTTCCCAGCCAGTATCATTAGTACAGTGTAAAGTATTATCACTGTATTACTGTATTATCACTGCACTAGTGACATCAGTGTCAGTTCGTGACCCCACCAGCCAGTGTCAGTCAGTACCAGATTGCTCGCAGAGGGGCACAGTGCCCCGACATCAGAGCATGGTACAGTGCCCCTTACATCAGAGCATGGCACAGTGTCCCCTGACATCACATCAGAGCATGGCACAGGGCCCCTTACATCAGAGCATGGCACAGTGCCTCCTTACATCTGAGAATGGCACAGTGCCCCTTACATCAGAACATGGCACAGTGCCTCCTTACACTTGAGAATGGCACAGTGCCCCTTACATCAGAGCATGGCACAGTAGTGCCCCCTGACATCAGAGCATTGCACAGTGCCCCTTTACACCAGAGCATGGCACAGTGTCCCCTGACATCACATCAGGGCATGGCACAGTGCCCCTTACATCACATCAGAGCATGGTACAGTGCCCCCTGACATCAGAGCTTGGCACAGTAGTGCCCCCCTGACATCAGAACATGGCACAGTGTCCCTTGACATCAGAGCATTGCACAGTGCCCCCTGATATCAGAGCATTGCACAGTGCCCCCTGACATCAGAACATGGCACAATGCCCCCTGACATAAGAGCATTGTACAGTGCCCCCTGACATCAGAGCACTGCACAGTGCCCCCTGACATCAGAGCATGGCATAGTGCCCCCTGACATCAAAGCATTGCACAGTGCCCCCTGACATCAGAGCATTGCACAGTGCCCCCTGACATCAGAGCATGCCACGGTGCCCCCTGACATAAGAGCATGGCACAGTGCCCCCTGACATCAGAACATGGCACGGTGCCCCCTGACATAAGAGCATTGCACAGTGCCCCCTGACATCAGAACATGGCACGGTGCCCCCTGACATAAGAGCATTGCACAGTGCCCCCTGACATCAGAACATGGCACAGTGCCCCCTGACATCAGAGCATGGCACAGTGCCCCCTGACATCAGAACATGGCACAGTGCCCCCTGTCATCAGAACATGGCACAGTGCCCCCTGACATAAGAGCATTGCACAGTGCCCCCTGACATCAGAGCATGGCACAGACAGTGTCCCCCTGACACCAGAACATGGCACAGTGCCCCCTGACATCAGAACATGGCACAGTGCCCCCTGACATCAGAGCATGGCACAGTGCCCCCTGACATCAGAACATGGCACAGTGCCCTCTGACATCAGAGCATGGCACAGTGCCCCCTGACATCAGAACATGGCAAAATTCCCTCCTGACATCAGAGCATGGCACAGTGCTCCCTGACATCAGAGCATGGCACAGTGCCCCCTGACATCAGAGCATGGCACAGTGCCCACTGACATCAGAACATGGCACAGTGCTCCCTGACATCAGAGCATGGCACAGTGTCCCCTGACTTTAGAGCATGGCACAGTGCCCCCTGAGATCAGAACATGGCACAGTGCCCCCTGACATCAGAGCATGGCACAGTGCCCCCTGACATCAGAGCATGGCACAGTGCCCCCTGACATCAGAACATGGCACAGTGCCCCCTGACTTAACAGTTAAGTCATCCCTATATGCTAGCTGGACAAGAAAGCAACTTGGCAGCTCCTGGAGGGGGGAGGGAGGCAGATGGGGGAGAGAGGGAGGGAGATGAGGGACTGATCACTCACCTATAGGACTAGGATCACACAGAAGAATCAGTGTAGCAGCCCCCAGGGATCTTCCAGCTGCTGTATATAAACTCTTCCGCCCCTCCGCATATCTCCTTTCTCAGACACAGGCTGCACACAAGGATTGCAGTGTGGGCGGGGCAGACACAGGGGATGGGGGCTGGAGGAGCCAGAGAGGATTTCTCCTCTCCTGTTCAGGCGGTGTGGAAGAGGGGGGAGGAAGGGGGGATTTCTGCTGGCAGAGTCTTGTACATTAAGTGAAATCTACCCTCCTAGATTCAGCTATGCTCCCCACTAGATGCTGCTTACCTCCTATCTTATGGCTGCAGAAGAGGCACTGGAGGGAAGGCGGAGTGCAGCTGTATCACTCCGCCGCCTATGGAGGGAGCATCGGGAAATGCGGCCAGCTGTCAGCTTACTCACGGCTGCAGTTCTCATAAGGGGAGTCCAGGGGGTATACTTACCAATCAAAATTGTCTCACTGGCAGCACTGTCACTGCCAGTGAGTGTCCATTAGCAAACCCAGCATTTTCCCTAGAAAAAAGCCCTGGCTGTCACAGGGGGGATTAGGGTGTGCCCAGGCACACCCGTCGCACCCCGTGTGCAGGCCTATGGTTAGCTGTATATTTGCTGCGCAGAATGTGGGACCATTGAAAATTAAATATTTTACCAAAATAATGTCTGTAACTTTGTCTAGCACCTTTGTATAAAGCTACAGCTCTGATATATCAGGATGAACCCTTCATTACTGGGTCCAGCTTGCATAAATATATTAAAATGGCTTGTTTTCTATCATGCTGTTTGTGTAAGAACTCCAGTTTCATGTTTCAAAAAGACAACTTTTCCTGGAAATATTATAATAAATGATAACAATACCCTGCGGTCATGCAGAGATGTCCATAAATCCAAAATATTTTTTTGCTTAAACCACTGTACTTACAAGGAAAGGGGGCACATTTATTCACAATCCACACATTCTGGTTTGGATTTCAAAAATAAAAAAAACAAAAAAACAAAAGGACCAACAATCTGTATGATGGACCAGAAAGCACTCAGCCACATCAAAAACGATAAAACAACTGGCTGCAGGTGGCATCTATCCTAACAGGGTGTGTGGACTTGATGTGATGGGTCTGATGATAAATTTTATTTATCATTACTCTCACATCATGGACCTCATATCAAGTTATTATCAGACCTTAAGATTTCATTTTTGTAGGAAAACTTCTTATGTATCCCATCCATCTTGGCTTTGTTAAACATTATGGCAGCTGTATTCCAATTAACAACCTCATCTTAATCTTTTTTTTTCCACTCAATAAATGTAAAATTACAAAATTGTTATCATAATCTAAACTAATCCCATTTTTACAAATTTCCCCATTAACCTGGACTTCATTTCCAACCAAAGGTTGTCTAAACCAGTTTCAATATATCTATATTATTAATAAAATTGTTAAACTCATATTAGAAATTAATACTCAAATGATAATTTCAATATCACACACTAATATATATCCACAGATAAATTTCCTTAAACGGGGACATATTACTTAATTTTACTTAATTTCCCTTTTTTTAAATGCACTTTTTCCACTATCAAAGGATATTCAATTCGTGTAATACACGGTTAAATGTAACCTTCATTTTACTATGTTTGGAAAACAGATTCAAAAATAATTGTGATCACATTGTTTATCATTAGATTCGTTAACCCGGCACATTTTGTTATAAATGTTTTGTCTAAAAAACTGAAATTGGCATGGTGTCCTTCCAGCTTATCACTGATCTCTCATCCCAGCCACATTCTTTCATGAGAGCGCAAAGGAGGGGGTCACATCTGCATACATGACACACACAAGCGATAGAACTAAATGTTCCAGCATTCACTCACATACACAAATATCTCTCTAAAATTGCTTTCATTTTTTCCATTTGTACACAACACATGCATATCATTCTCTCACTTTCTTTTAACTCTTTTAATATTTCCTTGCTTAACTTCTGCTTTCCTTATTTTGTTCTGATATCCTTTGCATCCAATGTATTGTAATTCCATACTTCACATACTCTAGCTTCTATGATTCTATGATCAGACAGGCAGCCACAGTGCTCATCCCATTTCCCTCTCTGTCAAAATTTAAATTATTCTGTTTTAACTCTCATTACTCTGTTTTAACTTAACTAGTTGTAGTGCCTGACCCCAAATTCATCCCACAACTTAACATGAAAATGTCCCTTTCTTTCTAGTGTTAATTGTCACCCTTGATCCATCCTGCTCACATAGATAGCTGTTTCTCTAGCTGTTTATTCTGCATGATTCTTTGTCCCTGTGAACTTTGGAAACCCAGCTACCCATTGTGAATCCCTGTCCACTTTAACCATTAATCTAGGGGCTCAGTATAGGCGGAACCGCACCTTCGGTTCATATATAGCGCTCCTCTTGCGCTGGGCAATTTTAAGGGTCTCTTACCCTTCATTCCCTTACTTAATTTAATGCCCATAATGACTAGCCAGTCTTCTCTACGTGTGCCTATACCCTCTTGCCTCCAAACTACCTTATCTAGCAGATGTACTACATATACCTGTGAACAGCACTATTCTTCCCTTTCTTATCTGTAACACATCGATGGACAGTAGACAGTGACAACATAACATATAACCACCAATCAATACAGTTCGATTAAGGGGAGTAAAATAGGTACCCTTTGTCCCGAAATTGCCTTACCGATCAAGGAAGTCTGATAACTCAAATGTAAGCAAAAGGCTTACCTCGTTTCGGATACTCAGGGTCACCTGTAAAGCCCCTCCTAGGAAAAGCTCGCCACTTGAGCAGGACATTTTGATGATAGGCAACTCCTATCCTCATATTGATTAGTGGTTTCAAATTAATAACTACTGCAGTAGGGAACAGACACAAAAGATACACCCAGCATCTTTCCAAATAACTGTTCTGCTTTATTATGACGCAATTGAAGGTTTTTATACACATGATTACATAGGTATCACATTAATATTACAATTGTACATTTATGGTAACAAGGAAAGGACGTTACATAGGCAGACTAATTCTAATCAGGACTCGAAAGAATGCAAACATGTACTGAAAACATTATTAGTACTGTGTGCACAGTGAGGGCAGTGTGCAATACATACAAAATAGAATACAATTATATACAGAACTTACAAATCTCCATTACAATGAGGTCAAAGGAACTGCCTGAAGAGCTCAGAGACAGAATTGTGGCAAGGCACAGATCTGGCCAAGGTTACGAAAAATTTCTGCTGCACTTAAGGTTCCTAAGAGCACAGTGGCCTCCGTAATCCTTAAATGGAAGACGTTTGGGACGACCAGAACTCTTCCTAGAGCTGGCCGTCCGGCCAAACTGAGCTATCGGGGGAGAAGAGCCTTGGTGAGAGAGGTAAAGAAGAACCCAAAGATCATTGTGGCTGAGCTCCAGAGATGCAGTTGGGAGATGGGAGAAAGTTGTAGAAAGTCAACCATCACTGCAGCCCTCCACCAGTCTGGGCTTTATGGCAGAGTGGCCCGACAGAAGCCTTTTCTCAGTGCAAGACACATGAAAGCCCGCATGCAGTTTGCTAAAAAACACCTGAAGGACTCCAAGATGGTGAGAAATAAGATTCTCCGGTCTGATGAGACTAAGAACTTTTTGGCCTTAATTCTAAGCGGTATGTGTGGAGAAAACCAGGCACTGCTCATCACCTGTCCAATACAGTCCCAACAGTGAAGCATGGTGGTGGCAGCATCATGCTGCATGGGTGTTTTTCAGCTGCAGGGACAGGACGACTGGTTGCAATCGAGGGAAAGATGAATACGGCCAAGTACAGGGATATCCTGGACGAAAACCTTCTCCAGAGTGCTCAGGACCTCAGACTGGGCCGAAGGTTTACCTTCCAACAAGACAATGGCCCTAAGCACACAACTAAAATAACGAAGGAGGGGCTTCACAACCACTCTGTGGCTGTTCTTGAATGGTCCAGCCAGAGCCTGACTTAAACCCAATTGAGCATCTCTGGAGAGACCTAAAAATGGCTGTCCACCAACGTTTACCTTTCAAAGTGACAAAACTGGAGAGGATCTGCAAGGAGGAATGGCAGAGGATCCCCAAATCCAGGTGTGAAAAACTTTTTGCATCTTTCCCAAAAAGACTCATGGCTGTATTAGATCAAAAGGTGCTTCTACTAAATATTGAGCAAAGGGTCTGAATACTTAGGACCATGTGATATTTCAGTTTTTCTTTTTTAATAAATCTGTAAAAATGTTAACAATTCTGAGTTTTTCTGTCAATAAGGGGTGCTGTGTGTACATTAATGAGGGGAAAAAAATGAACTTAAATGATTTTAGCAAATGGCTGCTAAAAAAAAAAAATTTAAGGGGGTCTAAATACTTTCTGTCCCCACTGTGTATCTGCCAACCGCAAGTACCCGTTTGCTTTGCTCAGTTAGCACCTGCCCCGGAGTGGTAGTCAGGCACTATAGCATTGTGTCTAAGACCTGGGGGCAACCACGTACCGGAAGGCCTGCTTGGCTTATGTGAAAGGGGGCTGCTATAGGCAAAGAACACAGAAGCCAGCTATAGTGTCTGACCACCTATGTTGAGGTAGACATGACAAAAATGTATTTATAGGTGGCAAGTGTAATCTCTATAGTTTAAAAATTAGAGTAAAAGTAGAAATGTCACTATTGAGTTATTCAATAAGCAACCGTGTTTGCTTTTGTAGTAAACTAATGAGAAAATATCTGCTTTTGCAACAAGGTAAAGCTTCTTCAGTAGTATTTTTTAATAGTTTAATAATTTTATTTTAGGTTCAATAAGTTTTTATTGTATTTAAGATATTTTTGAAACAAAAGAAAGCAAGAACAGGACCAGGTGCCAGACATCAGGCATTCTGTAGAAATGAACAAAGTAATCTGGATGGCCGCACACTGGACAAGATAACAAGTGCCTTTATTAATAAATCTGGATCATGGAATACACAAGACACTGTGACAGGAACGTACAGGAATCAGCTGACGCGTTTCACACTTACGACAAGTTCTTACTCATAGCTGACAAACATGGGAATAAGAATCACATATAACCCCATGTTTTAAACCATGTGACCATATAATGATGTGAGAAATCAAAAACAGCTGAAAACCAACCGTGTGAGGTCTCAACACCTGCTGCCAAGTGAGCGGGTTTTGGAATGGGAACTCCCATGATAATATGGTGTATAAGCAACAGCAAAAAGAAGAAAAAGTAAATCAATCCAAAAATGTGAATAATTAATAAAGTTATGTACATATATGTATTTAAATATATTAACAATTAATAAATAAAAGTTAATAATAAAATTATGTGAATAAATGATAATAATAAGAAGCCTTGTCTTTATTAAACATGGATTAAAAAATGACAAGACTAAGTATATTTAAAGTAAAGAAAAATAAAGGTGAATATATAAATATTTTAAAAGTGAAGATGTACAAATGTAAAGATATGAATCTAAACAAAAAAATGAAAGTTTAAATATATATATGCTCCTGCATAAACAAGAAAGTCACCTGTATACTGAATGAAATAATGAAGACCGATAGAGAAAAATATGATGTAAAGAGATGCGTGTGCTATCATATAGATGGCAATTATAAAGAAAATGTGAAAAAACGAGTGGTCTTACGGTGAAAAGAAAATGAAGTAAAATGAAAGTGACTTAAATAATGTAATAATGTTGTTGAAGCTGTGCCGAGAAATCTCGTGTAATGTGAACCGGAGTCGGCCTGTGTATATGCCTACATGGACATGAACAATATGAGCTCAAAACTGGGTGTAGAATAGCGGCATAATATTAGCCAATATTTCCAAGAGGCCGTGAAGATGTACATATTTATATATGCCGTAATATGAAAAAGTTATTTAGTATGTTAACTATTAATGTTTATGAACTTGTTTTGAAAAAAGGAAAAAAGGGAACCAACCAGCAGATGTCGAGACCTCAGCAGTTGGAATAGCAACTACAAACCTTTATACATGAAGTTTGTATAATACTAAATTCTAATAACCCATAGCAGCATAGTTCATGGTGTAAAAATAAAAATAAAGCAGTCCATCAATATGAACAGGCATTTTAAGACAAGATGTTATTGGTCCAGTCTAAAAAATAGTAATAATAACGTGAACAAATTATTAAGTATATATAAAAGAAACTAGTGGGCACATAAATACAACAACATTTAAAAACATTATGCACAGGGCTATAAAACTGTGCTTATTAGGACAGTAAAAAGTTTCTAAAACCGATATACTAATATAACAATGTATTGTTAGAAATTAATAATAATATCGGGGATAACTGTCCTCACCTAAGAAGAAAATGGATGTCCAAAGAATATAATCAGCCCATCACGGCTATGTGGACTCCATAATGTAAACTCCCATAAGATTGCTTATCCCCTTCCCGCCGAGCGTACGCAGATGTGCGTACTCTGCTTTCCGGGGTTATACCAGGATGATGCCCGCAGCTGCAGGCATTATCCCGGTACCATTGCTTACAGGGTGCGATTGGCTATCCAGATATAACAACCGATGTGGCTAAAAGCTGCTCGGCTGTTATACCGGAGCCTCCCGCCACTCTTACCGGTGACCAATCGGGTGCCTCCGGCGGCTGGGGGCGGGCTGGAACGAAGCTGTGGGTGGCTTCGTTCCAGCCTTCTAATTGTATACGCGGAAGCGACGTCATGACGTCACTTCCCGTTTACTGGGCTGCCAATGGCGCCGGTTTTAAAAGGATACACAGTATTCAGAATCACCGTTTTCGGCAATCTGAATACTGTGAAGTGCAAAGGAGGGATCGGGGGTCTTTTAGACCCCCGATCCCTCCATAAAGAGTACTTGTCATCACCTATTACTGTCACAAGGGATGTTTACATTCCTTGTGACAGCAATAAAAGTGATAAAAAAAAACATTTTTTTTAAACACAATTTATAAAAATAAAAATAAATAAAATAAATAAGAAAAAAACATTTTTTTAAAGCGCCCCCGTCCCCATGAGCTCGCGTAGCAAAGAAAATGCATACGGAAGTCGCGCCCGCATATGTAAACGGTGTTCAAATCACACATGTGAGGTATCGCCGCGATCGTCAGAGCGAGAGCAATAATTCTAGCACTAGACCTCCTCTGTAACTCTAACCTGGTAAGCGTAAAAAAAAAAAAAAAAAATTTAAAGCGTCACCTATGGAAATTCTTCCCAGGGAGGAGCGGCGTGCTGACGTCACCACACATTACCACGCTGATCCCGGAAGCGACGGGCAGCATATTGAAGCCGGCCGGCCTTTGTTTTTACGAGCTTGTGTTGTACAGCATTATGCCCCGTACACACGGTCGGATTTTCCGATGGAAAATGTCTGATCCGACCGTGTGTGGGCTCCATCGGACATTTTCCATCGGATTTTCCGACACACAAAGTTGGACAGCAGGAGATAAAATTTTCCGACAACAAAATCCGATCGTGTCAATTCCGATCGTGTGTGGCCTGTTCCGACGCACAAAGTGCCACGCATGCTCAGAAGAAATTCCGAGACGGGACAGCTCGTTCTGGTAAACTTAGCATTCGCAATGGATACAGCACTTTTGTCACGCTGCAATGTTCAAAATGGTTTAATACAGCGCACTCTCTTCTTCTTTATAATGTGACAAGAATGAAGTAGTTTTGCTGCTCATATTCACACACACTTCTCACAAACTTCTTTCGTTACTATTTATCGGGATTCCCTCAATATATTTTGATTTCTCACATCTGACAACATATTTTTGTATATATATATATATTTTTTTGGCTTTAATGTAGATTCTTTTTTTGTGTTTCAATTCTTTTTTTTTTTTGCGATTTTGATTTGTACTCCTGAAAATGTTTGTGTGTGTTTTTTGTGACAAGTTCCCACAACACCATTGATATGTTGTTCTATTTAATCTGTAGGAGATTGTTTGGTGTTGTTGTCCCTTGTTAATTTCACATTGTACTTTAGAAATGTACCTGAATACTCACCAACAAACTGTCCTTTTTGGATGAAAACACACACAGGAGAGTAGAATTTACCTAAAAAATTTTATTAAGGGCTCACAACTAAACAAAGAGGGAGGCAAAGCTGAAGAAACTGCAGAAGTGGGTGAAGCCTTGGACCCCCAGGGCACACATCAACTATTTAAAAGCAAAATTGGTGGCCTGAGGAGTCCTTATCTAAGGGAGGGCAGTGTGGTCCAGAAGTCCCAGAGATCATGAACAGCAGCAGATGACATCTGTGTCCCCAGGCTGTGGTCATACGAGAGACTGCATCTTCTGTCAGACCAGACTGAACCCAGGGTCATCACTCTTTGGTCTTCTTTCCACGCTTCCTTCCACGCTGTGGCTGTGGTGGTGGAGTTGTGGCAGCAGGAGGAGGAGGAGGAGGATCGTCGATCTCAATGACATCCGTCTTGGGTGTTAGTTCCCCACTCAACCCCTTACGTAGGACTTTATAAATCAGGTCCTCAGAGAGCTTGCGTTGACCCTCCTGCATGCCCTGCAATTTGGTGGCAGCCATGCAGGCAAAGGCCTCTTCAGGACTGGGGAAGGCTCGTAGGGACGCAGAAGCCTCCTGGATCAGCCTGAGCGCTGAATCCTGCACGGGACTCGGAATGGCCTTCCTGGCCCTTTTGTATGGAAGGCGGAGGGGAGGGACCTGAGACTCGGTCAGGCTGCGACTGGTCCCAGGCTTCTCTTGGCTGACACTTAGCCCCGCCTCCTCCTGGCTGCCACTAATCCACGCCTCCTCCTGGCTGCCACTAATCCCTGCCTCCTCCTGACTGCCACATTCCACAACCTCCTCCTGGCTGAGGTCTTCCTGTGTATGAAAAAAGGACATAGTTTTAGTATTGTTTTCATCAATCACACACAATTTTCACCTCCTGACTGCTGCAAATTGAATGTTAACAAATATAACAGACTATCCTTCTGAGCCCAGCATTTTTCATTTTTGTCCCAATTTTGGGTGCCCACTACTGTGTATTGATATGTAAAACACTTTTTTCAATCATCAATTAGTGATCAATAATAACATCTAGTAAACATCATTTATTTATTGTCCTGAAATCTGTAGAAGAATGCTATACCTGGCTCCAGCTGGGCTCCTCCACTTCTTCCTGGCTGGAAGGCCCAGGTTGGATATCGGAAGCCTCGGCTGGGGTGGAAGGAAGCATGGAAGGAAGAGTGGAGAGGGATTCCCTGACTTCAGTGTGGTCTGACAGAAATCGCAGTCTCTCATAGTACCACAGCCTGGGGACATAAACATCATCTGCTGCAGCTCCGGACCTCTGGGAATCTGTGACCTTCTTGCGCTCCCTAAGATACGTGCTCCTCAGGCCACCAATTTTAGCTTTTAAATAAGGGATGGTTGCTGTGGGGACCACCGGCTTCATCAACTCCAGCAGTTTCTCCAGCGCTGCCTGCCTCTTCTGTTTGTGGTTATAGTGGAGGTGTCTCACTTGCCACAGACAGGGCAGCTCCCTGTACTTGTCTATGAACAGGGGCAGGAAATTGTGGTCGTTGAACCCATCCATTTTCTCTGCAAGACACAATACAAGACAAACCCTAATGTCAGGCAAAACTCCCCTAATCTTGTTACAATATAGGCTTCCATTTCAAAGCAGTATAGGCGCAAGTTTAGATCGTACCTTCGTTATCACGATCGGCGTCTCCGATGCTCCTTCCTCCGCTCACAGATCGTACGTAAGACGCACGTGTGTTACGCTTTATACACACTGCGCATGCGTATAACTCCGCCTGCCCCTGATGTTCTTTCTAGTCTATTCCCCGCCCCTTTTCGTTCGGCGCAGTGGGGGAAGAGCACATGGCGGATAGACAGCAGGTGCGTGCTGATTGTAGCAATGAGGAGGAGGAGGAAAGGCCGGAGCCTGAAACGTCCCGATCCAGAAGGAGATTTAAGGACTCAAATATGTCCTTTGGGGAGATGTTGGAGATGGTGGACATCCTGAAGAAGGCCGACTATGATGGAAAGTATGGGCCTTACCCCAACCCCAATGTCCGAAAGGCCAAGATCATGGCGAAAGTGGTCAGGAGTCTGCACCGGAAATTCGGGGTACGACGATCGAAAGATCAGCTCAGTAAGCGCTGGTCGGACCTGAAATTACGAGAACATGAGCAGTACAGAAAGATCCGGAGAGTGCTGCAAAAAAGTAAGTAGTTGTGCTGTGTTCCTATTCTTTTTGTGTTTATTACATTCGTGCTGCTCCATGTGCTTTTAGGAACTGTTGTACAGTTTAAAATGGCAACTTTCATGTTCATGGGCACATTATTCGTTCGGATCATTGTTTAGCCCATATGCATTTGGCCACCATTTTGACGCCCTATACTTGTCTTAAAAGAATTGGGTTGTGTACATGGCTTTGTTACTAGAATGAAATGCAAACTAGATTCTGTGTAAGGAGAGGACACTGTTTTCACATCTGGACACTGGAGCACTAGTGTGGGACACAAGAACACCATTTTTATTAGAGGGGCCACACAGGTGCTCCAGTGTACAGTATAGGGGGGTCTCCATCGATGAAGCTTGTACTAAACAGGTAAAGTATTGCAGGTTGACAAAGGGCATTAAAAAAATTACATCTTGGAACTCTGCTAAAATAGATAATTGTACACCACTTCCAAGCAATGTTTCATCTTTATAGTTCTGACATTAAATATCTGTGTGCTAATTATACCATTTTTGTTTGACATAGGGGAGAAAAGACTCGGAGGACACCCCTCATCTGAGGAGACCAGAGCCCCCCCCCTCTGGAAGAAGGGGAAATTCACCCAACACAATCTGAGCAGGAGGAAGAAGACGTGGTGGAACTAGTCACCACAACAGGTGAGTGTCTGCGACCACAGGCTCAGATAAGAGATGGATGGCGGCGTTTTTTTAAACCAAATTTATTTTGGGATTCCTGTCTTTTTAGGTGATCGTGATGTTGTGGATATAGATCCTTTCACATCCGAAAGTGCCCAGATCCTGATCGGGGAGATCATGGGGTGTAATTTACAATTGGAAATCATCAAGCAAAACATCAATGATGTTATTCCAAAATATAAAAACCATTGATGTTTTGGGGCGAGTTTAAAACCCCTCAAAATCACTTTCTTCTTTTGTGTGCTACAATGTGCTAAATGTTTTTGTGATTTTTCCCAAAGCCAAATTTGGAGGATGCACACAGTGTGCCAACATGTGCTATCTGCCATCACGGGAGATCAATGGACGCATTTTGGGGGTGCAACCCCCTCCTCAATAATAAAGTAGCGTTGAGGAAGGGCTTGCTCCCCCAAAACACATCCCTTGATCCCCCGTGATGGCAGGTAGCACATGTTGACATTGGGCAATTTGTGTGCATCTTCCAAATTTGGCTTTTCCTGGGGTGACTTCCCCCCATCTGAACGCTATATCAAACACATTTCCTAAATACTCATGTCTGATATTGCCTTCAAGTTCTACCAAATGTGAACTTTGTAAGATCAAGATTTGTGTCTTTCTTGTTGGTTTTACACAGGCCTGTTTTCTATAAAATGGACATTTTGATTTTGGATAATGCCACCACAAAAATTGTTATACAACAAACATGTTGGTTTGTCAGCAAAACCTTTGGTAAATGCACATGTGATTGTGCAGGTATTAAAAAGATTGTTAATCAAGAATGTGTGGATTATTGTCTCAACGCTACAACACTTTTGGGGTGATGTAATTGTTGTTTTATGAGAAAATGGGGGTTATTTCCTAAGGGCAAATCCACTTTGCACTACAAGTGCAGTTTCAGTGCAGTTGCAAGTGCACTTGTAGTGAAATGTGTTTTTGCATTTAGTAAATAACAGCCAACAGTGCTTTGTATAAGGTTACACAATCACGACATTTTCTGGACTCCACACATTTCTGTCAGGATCAGCTCAAATAAACACAAGCAGTAATTGTCCACAAAGATTTTTTATTTTTTTTTTATTTGAAAAAGGCTTCATATATTGTCTGTCATATTGATAGCCCCCCTACCCGCAAAGAACTCCAGGTAGCGTAACCGGACATCACGGGCACTCAGGGAGGGCAAGCCAGGACGGCCACTTTCAAGCGCCGTCAGTGTGGTTTGATGTAGGATTCCAGCCTCAGGCCCAACTGAGCCAGCATAGTTGGCCGAATGTTTCCGTAAAAAGTTATGGAGAACACAGCACGCAAGTATTATATGGTTCAGTTTATACTCCGCCATATGAATAGGTGTCAGAAATAGGCAGAACCGGCTGGCCAGGATTCCAAATGTGTTCTCCACCACTCTTCGGGCTCTGGCCAGCCAGTAATTAAAAACCCTCTGTTCCGGGGTGAGGGTCCTCATTGGGAATGGCCGCATCAGGTGGTCCCCCAGCGCAAATGCTTCATCAGCAACGAACACAAATGGGAGTCCTTCCACATTGTCCTCTGGAGCTGGCAAGTCCAAGCTGCCATTCTGGAGATGCCTGTAGAACTCCGTCTGGGCGATGACTCCACCATCGGACATCCGGCCATTCTTCCCCACGTCCACATACAAGAAGTCGTAATTAGCCGACACCACCGCCAACATCACTATACTATTAAACCCCTTGTAATTATAATAGTACGACCCCGAGTTGGGTGGTGGGACGATGTGGACGTGTTTCCCATCAATTGCCCCTCCGCAGTTAGGAAAGTCCCACCGCTGGGCAAAGTGGGAGGCCACAGTCTGCCATTCCTGTGGCGTGGAAGGAAACTGTTGAGGAAAAAACAATAAACATTACTATTTTTACTCTGAAACATGGCAAGCAGATTAGACACAAACATTATGGGGCAACCTCCAGATAGCATTTATTAAGGGTAATTTAACAAGGCCAAAGTATAAGGTACACCTATCATATTCCCCCTCCCCCCCTCTCATGGGCCATTTCTAACATTATAGGGGGTGTGTGGAAATCTTGGACAGGTAACCCTCTTCACTTCATTGAGAGATGAATGCCTAAATAATGGGTATTACTTTGAACAGCCCCTCCTTAGTTACACTATTGGCAGCCCACTGGACAGGTAAGAAGTGTCTGAATACAAAGATATAAATACACACTGTACACATTTGAGGACATTTGGACATTCTGCTATTATCTATCAAGATAATAATAGGATACAAAAACTTTAAACAGTACCATTGGAAAGTATACAGGCAGGCCCTTGCACTACATGCTTTGGGGAATTCATCCATATAAATCTGACCAGTAAAGAGGTGGGTATAGTGTGTATGGGTTTGGCAAAGTCAGCAGATAGATGATTGAGGATAGATAGAGAATTGGGATCAGCTGACTTAGCAGTTGGGGGAGGGAGGGTTACTAAAAATTATTTTGGGACACCACAAAAAAAAGCCTCTGGCACTCTGCCTGAATTTAAATCAAAAATAACATTACCAAACATTTTAGGGGGTGTTTGGGGTAAAGCACTACTATAGAGCTGATAAAATACATTGTTAAGTGACTACATGAGGTGAATATAGGACCAGGAGACACCATGCTGGGGAGGTTATTGAAGGGCAAATATGTATGAAGGACCTTAAATAATAATTACATAAAAATCCAGCATGCATGAGGACAAAGGGGACATTCACAGCATATTACAAGCATGGTAATTAGGGAATGAGGAAAGAAATACAATATATTATCAAACATTAAAGACAATAAAATGTGATATAAAAGGATAAAAATCTTACCTTCATATACTCCTTCTGCAGGACCTGTATGATGGCAGAACAGGTCTCTGGGATAATGATCCCCAGAGCCTGGGGGGAGATGCCTGTCAAGAACTTCAAGTCCTGCAGACTTCTCCCTGTGGCCAAATACCGCAAGGTAGCGACCAACCTCTGCTCCGGAGTGATGGCTTGCCTCATGCAGGTATCCTGCCTGCTGATATAGGGGGTCAGCGAAGCCAACAAACGGTGAAATACGGGGTCCGTCATCCTGAGAAAGTTCCTGAAATCATCAGGATTATTCTCACGGATCTCACGGAGCAAAGGCATATGACAGAACTGGTCACGCTGAAGCAACCAATTCTTGGTCCATGAACTCCTCCCCACCCTGTTCGTGGACTAGACTTGTGTCAAGGTCAGGACCCCAACACCAAGCCCCCGCACAGCACGAACTCTACGAGGAGTACGCATACGAAACATGGCTAGAAAACGGTCGGCTGCTCAGAACGAAGTAACAGAATGCACTGAAGAACAGCAAGGCCTGTGAAGAGCGACCTGAAAAACAGCAACGAGCAGGCAAGATCACACAGAAAACTCTGATACGAACTGACTGCACGCACTGAAGAGCAGATACAAACCCACAAGCACAAACTGAACGGCAGAAAACGATCTGAAAGCCACGAGTCTGAAAAAGCGCGAATCGTCTCTCACCAAACTTTTACTAACACGAGATTAGCAAAAGGAGCCCAAAGGGTGCCGCACTTGGTTCTGAACCTTTCCTTTTCTAGTCTCGTCGTACGTGGTGTACGTGACCGCGTGGTTGGCGATCGGAAATTCCGAGAACTTTGTGCGACCGTGTGTAGGCAAAACAAGTTTGAGCCAACATCCGTCGGAAAAAATCCTAGGATCTTGTTGTCGGAATGTCCGAACAAAGTCCGACCGTGTGTATGCCCTATAACTGTAAGTGAAATTCTTTTTTACTCTAATAAACTGTGTGAAACATATCACGTTATGGAAGCTTTTCTTGTCTATCCATTTATGTGGGATGAGTGCCCAACCACTTCTTAGAAGATCCATGGTGGAAAGATACAGCGGGATCCTTCCTTACCAAGACCCGCGGCTGGGGTTGATAGCCACACGCCCGTATGATCTCCTTAACAAGAGATCAAAGGAGCTGGTAAGGGGCAGTATTTATATTGGTGGAGGAACCCTACTGTCACCACGTTCTTCTCGGTGTTATAGCTGTATCATTCACATTGTTGGATGCTTATCTCACTCATCTTTGAAGGAATATTCTGCCAGGGAACTTTTTCCCTTCCCCTTCATACTTTTTTGAATGGACTGAATTCACTTATTATTTCATGTTATATTTATTTTGTCTGATGTGGTATAAATAAGTTTTTTCTCACCATTTGTCACTACATCACGGGTGCATAACCTTCACACCACTTTCTTTATACCTTGAATAAAAACACTCGGTACGTCTTTGTGATGCACAAAAATCCAATGTTTAGCGACATTAGTTAGTCTGTCCTTCTCTATATCATGTAGGTGATCATATAAACGGTCTCTAAGACGGCATGTTGTATGTCCTACATACTGGATCTAACAAATGTCGCAAGTAATGACATATACTATAAACTGGGTGTTGCAGTTTATAAACGAAGTGATGTTGAAGATTTTACCGTTAGTGCAGAATTGTATGTGTTTACCCTTCTTGATATGGCTACAATAATTGCAGCCTCTTTTACCACAACTGAAATTACCTACAAAATTTAACCAGTTTGACTTTGATCGTCCAGTTGATACTAGACTGGGTGAGAGGGAACTCCCTAGAGTGGGTGCTCTCCGAGAGACCACCTTAATACCTCCAGAAAGAATGTTGCTGTACACAGGGTCATTAAATAGGATCGGGAGATATCTAGTGACTATATTCCTTATTTTATTGAACTCTGCGCTGAACGATGTTGAAAAAACTGGGATGTTTTTAAGGGAAGTGTTTGATTGTGGTTTATTCTTTGCATAAGGTTTATCCCATAAAAGTGACTGTCTAGGGACAGTGCTAGCAGTGGTTAACGCTCTATTGACCAAAGCGTCTGAATACCCCCGGTCTTTAACCACTTCAGCCCCGGAAGAATTTACCCCCTTCCTGACCAGTGCGTTTTTTGCGATTCGGCACTGCGTCACTTTAACTGACAATTGCGCGGTCGTGCGACGTGGCTCCCAAACAAAATTGACGTCCTTTTTTTTCCCACAAATAGAGCTTTCTTTTGGTGGTATTTGATCACCTCTGTGGTTTTTACTTTTTGCACTATAAACAAAAAAAATAGCGACAATTTTGAAAAAAACGCATTATTTTTACTTTTTGCTATAATAAATATTCCCAAAAAATATTTAAAAAAACATTTTTTTTCCTCAGTTTAGGCCAATACGTATTCTTCTACATATTTTTGGTAAAAAAAAATTGCAATAAGCGTTTATTGATTGGTTTGCGCAAAAGTTATAGTATTTTTATTAATACATTTTTTTTTACTAGTAATGGCAGCGATCAGTGATTTTTATTGTGACTGCGACATTATGGCGGACATGTCAGACATTTTTTACACATTTTTGGGAACATTGTTATTTATACAGCAATCAGTGCTATAAAAATGCACTGATTCCTGTGTAAATGACACTGGCAGTGAAGGGGTTAACCACTAGGGGGCGGGGAGGGGTTAAGTCAGTACTAAGGATGTGTTCTAACTGTAGGGGGGATGGGCTGTGTTTAACACTTCACTGATCTCTGCTCCCGATGACAGGGAGCAGAGATCAGTGACACTGTCGCTAGGCAGAATGGGGAAATACTTGTTTACATCAGCATCTACCTGTTCGTCCTCTCCGTGAGGCAATCGCGGGTATCCCCGCGGCGATCGAGTCTGCGGGACCCGCGACCCGACTCACAGAGCTCACGGCAGGCACGTGCGCACATGGCGGCAAATTCAAAGTAACGTACGGGTACGTTACTTTGCGCAGCCGTGCTATTCTGCTGACGTATATCTACAGGAGCTGGTCGGGAAGCGGTTAAAGCGATGGGCCATGTCTGTGGCTTCTACTTGGAAGCTCTCTGGTGTACTGCATAGGTGCTTTAACCTCAGGAATTGTCCATAAGGTACACCCCGTATGGTATGTTTGGAATGTGCGGAATCTGCTCTAAGAAGAGTATTACCCGCAATAGGTTTTCTGTAAAGAGTGGTGTGTACCGATCCCCCTGTTCCTGTGAGTCTCACATCTAGAAATTCTATGCTGCTAGATTGTATAACTCCTGTGAAACTCAAGTTAAGATTATTGTCATTGAAGTATGAGAGCCAGATGTTAAGGTCGGCATTTTCATCAGATGTGATGAATAGGCGGTCATCAAAGAAACGACAGTAAAAAACTGTGTCTAAACGGCGGGGGCTATCATGTTCAAAGATGCGAGACCTCTCCCACCAACCCATAAAAAAGTTGGCAAATAAGGGCGAAAATGTTGCCCCCATAGAGGCCCTGCATCTCTGAAGTTAATAGCCCCCCCGTCAAACATTAAAAAATAGTGGGTGAGTAAATACTCAAGCGCTTGTAAAATGAAGTCCTGCAGTACTAATGAAAATCTGCCGACCTCTTTAGAAACCAAGCTACTGCTTGGATTCCCAAGTGGTGCGGGATGCTAGAGTATAAACTGGTGACATCACAACTAATCCACCTGTAGTTATCTTTCCATTGGAAATTTTGGAGTTTACTGAGTAGCTGTTTTGTATCTCTTAGATAACCAGGTAGATTAGTTGCCAAGGGTTGGGAGTCTACCCACTCACCCAATCATTCGTTAAGTGAACCTATGCCGGCAACAATAGGTTGGCCTGTAAGGGGGTAAAGACCTTTATGGACTTTGGGTAAGTGGTGGAATATCGGCATGACAGGATGTTCAGGAATGAACAGCTCTTTATCTTTATGCGAAAAAATACCTGCTGATACTGCTCTCTCAAAAAGAGCAGAAAGTTTATTTTTAAAGGTTAAAGTGGGATTGGATGGAAGTAGTTGGTATGTGTGTGTGTCGGATAATTGGCGCAAGGCCTCTTGTTTGTATGTTTCAGTGTCTAACACAACTACTATTCCACCCTTGTCTGCTTTCCTAATAACGATATTATCATCTGATGTTAGCGCTTTGAGGGCTAATCTTTCATTCTGGGTTAAATTATCAACAACAGGTCTCTGGCATCTGCAAGCTAGGCGAGTCAAATCTCCCTCCACCATTTTTTGAAACAAATCTAAATATTTCCCCCTAGATGCCACTGGGTAAAAGTCAGATCTAGATTTGAGCAATAGTTTATCTTGCACATCAGTGGGATCAATGGGGGGGTAGATTTGATTCTTCAGCTAGTTCAATCAGATCATTTAATTCACAAACTTCAGTAAACATTGTAGGTGAAGGGGAGACTCACCTAGATCGCCGACACCCGGAGAGACTTCCTCGTCCTCCAAAGAAGAATCAAAAAAGTGTTTTCTGAGAGTTAAAATACAGGAAAATCTATTGACATCCAGAATAGTACTAAACAGATCGAAATGTCTATTGAGGAAAAAATTTAAACCCTTAGCCAAAAGGCTAATTTCTTCTTCTTCCAAGGGTTTTTTGGAGATATTTAGAACACTGCAGTTTATTTCTTTGTTTTGCCCCATAGGGTATAGTGTGCATTGCTTGGAGTTCTTGTGTCTCCTGCCACCTCTTCTTGTTTTCTTATAGACGATTTCTTTTTCTTTGTATGGCCCAATCCGCGAGGATTTCCAGCGTTACCATGGCTGTTGCTTCTAGCCGGTTCAAATCCGATCCAAAGAGGAATCTGACATTGTATTGGCAAGAGTATTGTCTGCTGGCTCATTTTCTTGATCAGAAAAACTGACTTGTTTGCCTCGATTTCTACGTGATCGGTTCGGGGCGAATTGTGGTCTTTTCCATACGTAGACTTTGTTGCTTTCATAGTCATTCTTGTCCCGGGCCATCTTACCCCTTTTGCTGGCAATAACCGATTTTTCCATCTTATCCAATTTTTTATTTAAACGACCATAAAGGACTGTGAATCCCACATGGGTTTGTAAAGAGGAAAGCTCTTTCTGGATCGAAGACATATCTGACTGTAACACCTCTACTTCTTTTTTCTTTGAAGAGATAAGGATGTTCATTAATTTGAAGGAGCATGTGTCTGGGGTGTCAGTCCATTCTTTTTTAGGTTAATCATCGAATAACTCAGAGGTTGCAAATTTCTTGATCCTTAGTCCTCGTGGAATATGTGCCAGTGACAGATAGTCGGATAGGAAACTGATATCCCAAAATGCTCTAATGTCTTTAGCCATTAATTGTTCAAGTTTCCTGAAATGGCGTATCAACAGGACTCCACCATCAATTGTGATGTATGTGTCTGTGACAATTGTCTCAATGGGTTGTCAGATGGTGCTGTGAGAGTTCTACTGTACGTTGCACCAGCCGTAGGTGTCGAGGTAACTGCATGATCCATATGAGTGAACAAGGCAGGCTCTTATAGTGTATTTGGGATAAAACACACCTGGGAGGATAAGTGAAATAACGAAGTGCAAGATCTAGGAAAGACCTCCGGGCTGGTGGATGAAAAGCATATATCCAGAAATTCAAACAAAGCGAAAGATATTCCACCGCTCAGGTAGGTCTAAGCTGATAGACCGATGTAAGAATTCAGATCCTCCAAGTGAAAAGGGCCCCAGGTGCTGGCTAATGCTGAGACGAGTAGAAATGAACAAAGTAATCTGGATGGGCGCACACCGACAAGATAACAAGTGCCTTTATTAATAAATCTGGATCATGGAATACACAAGACACTGTGACAGGAATGTACAGGAATCAGCTGACGCGTTTCACACTTACGACAAATGCTTACTCATAGCTGACAAACAAGGGAATAAGAATCACATATAACCCCTATGTTTTAAACCATGTGACCATATAATATTATACAATCTAGCAGCATAGAATTTCTAGATGTGAGACTCACAGGAATAGGGGGATCAGTACACACCACTCTTTACAGAAAACCTATTGCGGGTAATACTCTTCTTAGAGCAGATTCCACACATCCCAAACATACCATCCGGGGTGTACTTTATGGACAAGTCCTGAGGTTAAAGCGCCTATGCAGTACACCAGAGAGCTTCCAAGTAGAAGCCACAGACAGGGCCCAGCGGTTTAAGGACCGGGGGTATTCAGACGCTTTGGTCAATAGAGCGTTAACCACTGCTAGCACTGTCCGTAGACAGTCACTTTTACGGGATAAAACTTGAGCCAAGCCATTGTTCTTCTGATTACAAAGCTTTGATGTGTTTCATTCAAACTGAGTTTACCTGGCTGAGCTTGGCAACAGGAAACATATGTAGACAATCCAGAAATGTGATATTAATTCACGTTAAATTCCAACATATGCCGCTTTGCGCCTAAAGGGTGCATACAACCCTTCTTCAGACACGGCTCCTATTGAACAGTCCATAACTGTTTTCTCCCCAACATGTGTTTCCGAACCAGTACCTATAGAACAGTCCTTAACTGTCTTAACGTGTTGTGTTTTTCAACATGTGCAGAAACAGCTCCTATGGAACAGTCCATAGTGGTCTTAACGTGCTGTGCTTCCCAACACGTGCCGCTTTGTCACTGAGTGACACACCACCAGCATTCTTCAGCGACAGCTTCCATGTCACCATCCTGTGTCTTCTTCTTTACGATATCTTCAGGACGGGGAGCAGTACAGGACTGGGGTGTCCATTCACTCACCATTCACCATCACACATTCAGAGCAACATATCAACCAGCTTTCAGATATAGAGTCTCGAGGAGGGCCTTCTGCCCATATTACTGGCCTAAAATACACCTTTATCACACTATACCTTAACATGAATCAACCCATTACCATAATATATACATATATACCTATGACCCATCAGATTACTCATCCCGCTCCCAACCTCCTATAACTCCTCAGTGTGGATACGGGCTGTGATTAGGCAGGTTCGCTCACAATAGCCTTTCCTACTGCAATTCTGGCATGTCAGCGGTATGGCTCTGACTTGGCAGCAAAGTCTTGAACTTGTACGCAGAGACCCTACCGTCACTTCGTCCCCCAGCTTGCATAGATAACTGGGCGACCCTTCTATATAAATATCAAGTCTAACAACACATAAATCTGCAACAATGACAAAACCCACACAATTCCATCCCTGTGCCTGGATTTCAGAGACCATGCCCAGGGTATACCATGCACCTCTACCTATGGTTAGGTTCATGACTAACGTTACACGCTATGACTAACGTTATGACTAACGTAACCATGACTAACGTTACATTGGTATTCTTTAGGACAAAGAAACAAACTCGCGACATGTTTTGGCAAAGTCTTACTGAGCGGTGATGCTAACTCATCAGGCCACTGCCCCTCATACAGAGACTGTACAATCAGCTCAATGCTGGTTGATACTACCACCTGCCACTGCGTGCACGCCAGAGCCAATGACAGATTTCTGTCCTATACCATCACATTCTCTACCAACCTCTCAATATGGTTGACAAAATCTTGAGCCACTTTAACCTGGGTATTTATGTGACTTTGTTGAATGCTATCATGGATGTCACCAATCTCTCTGAGCAACAAACCCCCCTTATTCTCTGAAGCTATGGCTGCGAGTTTGTTCCTCAGGAGGCCGATGTCCACTCCATTAACAATACCCATCCCAGCTCCTATTCCCCCAATATAATGCTGAATACATCCCTCCTATTCCGGTTACGTCACAGACATACGCGTCCTGCATGAACCTCATTCTGTGTCCGCACATCTCTGGGAGCAAGTCACTGGTATCGCACTTGATTCAGTGTATACTCAGCACATATAGGGTAGTAGGTTTTTATCAACCACTGTGAGATGTTGCAGCGCCATGTGGTGAAGGCATATTGTACCCTGGTAGCCAGCGTTTGTTCCCTTTATCTAACGGAGCATGCTCCTGTGTGTATTCACTGGCCTTCCCTGTGCTGGGTTTCAACCTCTCAGGTGAGACATCAACCAGGCGTATCCCCCCATACAAGGAAATTTTCACCCCATTGATGTGTCGCCTGGCCAACCTTTAGTCTGGCCAACCAACACCTTATTATGTGTAAGTGCCAGTCTCCTGGGTACCTGCACCATATTACTTCCGTTACGTTAATACATGTCATACATTAAAAACCTTTTCTTCTTTCAATTCCTCCCTCCAACAAAAAAAAAACATATATTTTACATTTCATGTTCTGACGGATTGGATGTGTATATTCCTTCCCCAACCTCCAACCCATCGCACATGTTTTAATAGCACATTTGCATTCATCAGGAGAGACTCCGGCAAAAATGTTTCACAAGTCTTGTTGATAGGCACAGTCCTTCAGATCCAGCATTAGCCCTAAATTGTCCATAAGCAAAAACAAATATCAAACTGAATCTTTTCATTTGTCCCTTCTCTCCTGATGTTTATCAGAACAAATTTGCGGTGTGGTATGGCACAGACAAACTGCCAACCAGATGAACATCTGTCATCCATGTTCCAGAGACCTCTCCAATCTCGCTCCACCAGGACTCTGGAAGTGAAACACAAGAGCAGAATCAAATTCTTATCCATAATATCTGCTCGCTTACTACGTTTACTTATAGTTCCTTCCTTGGAACCCAAGAACTTAGTATACCTGGCTTCTGCAACTCTGACCAAACTATCAAAATAACCACAACCTCTTTAGGCTGAACCCACTCTAAAATGGATCCCCCTGGTATGATCAAAATTAAAACAAAAAATGAACATGAAAGTTGCTTCTCAAAAATTCAAAATTTTAAGCATCAAAAAGACAATGCATTATCTGTACTTTCAGACCTATGCACTAACCCCCCTTCCAGGTGGACAAAGGCTAAACCTTTTGGAACTCTTTCCACCTGAATGAACATAAAAACAAATAACAAAAAAAAAGAACTTCAGCGGCTAGCATGGCTTCCTACCAGCTCTTGTCTTAAATAAAGAAAATGTCTTCGGCTGGAGGACATATTCCCATGACCATCTATTCAGCTGCTAATTGATGGAATAGCCAATTACCCCCCTTTCAGGTGGACTAAACAATAATTTTTCCACCTGAACAAAACAAAAATAAAATAGATGACTAAACAAATACCAAAAAATATAAAAAAAAAATTAAAAAAATTAATAACAAAAAAATTAAATTCTGGCCATTATCACACAAAAACAACATGACAAGACAACCACCATAAAACAATGACAAACACTCAACTTTTAACTAAAGACATCCATGGACTTTCCTCGTGAGAAGAGTAAGTGCTCATTTCCATCTGAAAGACAATTAGTTAATGGGAAAAACAAAAAACAAAACATCTGTACCTCATCACAACATTTGTAACATCATTTATAACTCTTTAATCCATTAATGCCTGACCATAGTTTATCTTATTTTTTCATTGTTTGCAAACAATTACTAATTAATGAGCTCATGGTACCATATGATAGATTATGCATTTAAAATAACCTAACCCCTTGTTCTGCTAAATGTGCCCACTGTTCTCACTTTGAAGGACCTGCAAACAAAACACAGACATTAGTATCCAAACCAGTTTTAACTTCCTCCAAGGTCTCTGATAAAGGAACACAAAGACAGTGATTACACACAATTATCATGACAATTGACTTTTTGAGTCCCCCAAGCCTTTTCCCATTAATTGCAAAGCTAGGGGAACAATTGCCATATTTTATTTAAAGGAAATGGTGGAATCAACCTGCGCTAATGAGCAATACGTGACAGAAAAATATATATATTCAAAAAGTGCAGCTGCAAATAAAACTCCAAATATCTATGAAGTGGTAAACATATAAATAAACTTAATTGCGCTAGCAGTGATATAATTAGAAAGTGCTTAGGAGACACAATATGTGTGTGAATCCCAACCAAAACAATAAGTGCATAGAATCCTTATTCAGAAATACAAAAAATATGTGTTAAAGTCAGTAGTCATACACCGAAAACACTTATAATCAGTCCATAATAAAATGAATTGTGTTGAATAAGAAGGAAAAGTCCGCTTAATATGTCTCATCACCAAACCCTAAGGACTGATGAGTCGAAGTAATTCTTATCAGATGTGCATTGATTGTAGAAAGGAGAGTAATAGGTGTGCGCTTACCCCAAATGTTGGACCTCTGCTGTGGCAAGGTCTTATGGGCTTGCAGATTTCACCCTCTGCAGGGACAAGATGTTGATCTCCAGGTCTTGACAGCGTATACCGCCACCTTCAGTGTGGTTTAGATAGCCCAAATGACATTTTTTTAGGTCTACGAACAGATTGAAGAGCTCAAGGCAGAGGGTGTGTCTTGTAGTGGGTAGAGAAGAGGGGGATCGTGTCAGAGTTCAGCCGGAGCTCAACACAGCATAAGTTTTCTTCTGCATTCATGGATTTCACCTGCATCCGAGTGTGTAAATATGTTGCATCCTGCATGCATCAATTCTAGAACAGGAGGCTGTTGCTTCAGTGTAGGTCCTATATACCTCTTATCAGAGAGTTGCCTTGTGCTGTCCAAAGGATTGTAGCTGTCTCCAAAGTTGGAGACAGCTACAATCCTTTGGACAGCACAAGGCAACTCTCTGATAAGAGGTATATAGGACCTACACTGAAGCAACAGCCTCCTGTTCTAGAATTGATGCATGCAGGATGCAACATATTTACACACTCGGATGCAGGTGAAATCCATGAATGCAGAAGAAAACTTATGCTGTGTTGAGCTCCGGCTGAACTCTGACACGATCCCCCTCTTCTCTACCCACTACAAGACACACCCTCTGCCTTGAGCTCTTCAATCTGTTCGTAGACCTAAAAAAATGTCATTTGGGCTATCTAAACCACACTGAAGGTGGCGGTATACGCTGTCAAGACCTGGAGATCAACATCTTGTCCCTGCAGAGGGTGAAATCTGCAAGCCCATAAGACCTTGCCACAGCGGAGGTCCAACATTTGGGGTAAGCGCACACCTATTACTCTCCTTTCTACAATCAATGCACATCTGATACGAATTACTTCGACTCATCAGTCCTTAGGGTTTGGTGATGAGACATATTAAGCGGACTTTTCCTTCTTATTCAACACAATTCATTTTATTATGGACTGATTATAAGTGTTTTCGGTGTATGACTACTGACTTTAACACATATTTTTTGTATTTCTGAATAAGGATTCTATGCACTTATTGTTTTGGTTGGGATTCACACACATATTGTGTCTCCTAAGCACTTTCTAATTATATCACTGCTAGCGCAATTAAGTTTATTTACATATTTTATTTAAACATGAAGCTCACATCTAAACCTTATTCATAGCAAGGAACATTGACTAGAAAATTCTACCATACCTGCAGCTCACTAAGTGCTGCTAACATTGTTTCCCCCAGTGCTACATTTGAATAACCATGCGGCTACCTCAATTTTGACTTTACGTAACTGTTCTACATATTGATGATGTTCAGTTTGTAGTCTCCGCATTTGGGTTTTAAAAGGGAAATGGGTTTGATTACTATGGCCTCCATGCTTTGGGTTGCTACCCCATAGGGCAGAATACACTTCATTATGCCTTGGGGTCGTCTTCGGGTAGAGCGACTTTCTTTTGATATCATTATTCGTCGCCCAACAATACTTAACGATGTGACCCCCCCCCCTTTTACACAAAAAACATTTGAGGGCTGGTCTCTCTGTATAGGCCCTTCTTTGAGCATACAGTGTTGTAAACTCACATTGCTGGACATTATTACTATGATTACTGTGCTTGGAATAAACAAACTTTACACTTTCATCGTCTGAGAAATCATCACAAGTTTCCATTGTTTCACCTCCTGAATCAATTTCAAGCGCCGTTATCGCACTTTTATTTAAATCTCCAACATTGATTTCTGTCATAGTAACATCACTTGCAGCAATAAGAGCGTCTGTTTTTTCTGCATGTTGTTTCACTTCTATCTTTGCTGAGCACTGCGCCTGTCCGGAGGGTACCTCCATCATTGCACATTCGGCTTTTGCATGTTTGGAGGATAACTCCATTATGGCTGCCTGTGCACCCTGTAATTCCTCCCTAAGCAGTGTAATAACATGCAAATCCTCAGCCTCTCTCTGTCCTAAAGATGCGATACATTGTTCTATCAACATACATGCTTTTTCCAACTCATCTAATCTCTGTTCCAATACACACTTCTCAGTCACTAATTGTTGAATGTGATCAGCAACATTTGCATCTGCTTTTGCAACCATTGCCAATATATTCTCTGTTACACTTTGTACCTGTTCAAATAATTGTTTCCTCTCACTATACCATTCTAATTCTTTTTGTTCCGCAATGTCTTTCATCTCTTAACAACATGCATATAATATTGGCCATTTTTTGATTCTTGCCTTTTTTGGAAGACTTTTAATACTTTATGGCATCATTATAAGTATTGCATTGTTTTAATAAATCATTGTACTGGTGTGTTAACGCATTCTTTTGTATAGATTCAAATCTAATACAGCCATGCTTGTTAACAAAGTCTTCAATAGCTTCCATTAACCACTTCAGCCCCGGAAGATTTTACCCCCTTCCTGACCAGAGCGTTTTTTGCGATTCGGCACTGCGTCGTTTTAACTGACAATTGCGCGGTCGTGCGACGTGGCTCCCAAACAAAATTGACGTCCTTTTTTTCCCACAAATAGAGCTTTCTTTTGGTGGTATTTGATCACCTCTGTGATTTTTATTTTTTCCGCTATAAACAAAATTAGAGGGATAATTTTGAAAAAAACGCATTATTTTTTACATTTTGCTATAATAAATATCCCCCAAAAATATATAAAAAAACAGTTTTTTTCCTCAGTTTAGGCCGATCGTATTCTTCTACATATTTTTGGTAAAAAAAAATCACAATAAGCGTTTAATAATTGGTTTGCGCAAACGTTATAGCGTTTACTAAATAGGGGATAGTTTTATGGCATTTTTATTAATAATTTTTTTTTTTTACTAGTAATGGTGGCGATCAGCGATTTTTATTGTGACTGCGACGTTATGGCGGACATGTCAGACATTTTTGACACATTTTTGGGACCACTGTCATTTATACAGCGATCAGTGCAATTAAAAATGCACTGATTACTGTGTAAATGGCACTGGCAGTGAAGGGGTTAACCGCTAGGGGGCGGGGAGGGGTTAAGTGTGTCCTAGGGAGTGATTGCTAACTGTAGGGGGATGGGCTCTGTGTGTGATGTCACTGATCTCTGCTCCAATGACAGGGAGCAGAGATTGAGTGACACTTGTCACTAGGCAGAACGGGGAGATGCTGTTTGCAACGGCATCTCCCCGTTCGTCCTCTCCATGAGGCGATCGCGGGTATCCCCACGGCGATCAAGTCCGCGGGACCCGCGACCCGACTCAAGGAGCTCCCGGCTGGCGCGCGCACGCGCCGCCGGCGGCGGCCATGCAATGGCACGGCGGGCAATTCAAATGGACGTACAGGTACGCCCATTTGCCCAGCCATGCCATTCTGCCGACGTACATCGGCGTGCGCCGGTCGGGAGCCGGTTAATATGCTAATCTGCAACTAGCTACACTGAAGCTCGTCTAACCTGTTTTACCACAGTTGCTTATAAACAACAGATACAAAACACAGAGTTACAGATAAAGCTGTTTAAATGTTAACTTTCACCTGTAGTCTCACAACCAAAAAAAAAAAACAGATACCAAGCCGTTTAAAAACGAATTTGTTCCTTGTAGTTCTACAGCCTACCAGATATAAGCCACATTCTAAGACACAAGGCAGACTCTCAATCAATGTCTTCCCGTTAGGTTGCAGGCCACATTGATCCCCTATCAGAACAGAGAGCTATTTCACTCTCACGTGGGTAAAAATAAAAAAACTTAAAAAAAAAAATCTAAAATAACATAGTTCTCCCACTTTTTCCTCAAAGATGTATGGTAATTCCTGTCAATCTCTAACCAAGGGTGATCAGCCCTTTTCTCGCCAGCCCCCTTGGCTGGTTACAGGCCTAAAGCACATTTAACAATATAACAACGTTTAACATATATACATATACCAGCCAAAGATCTCACCAGGTTCTACGTTTCCCTGATGAAATATTTCACAGAATCTTCATGACCATCCAAGCGTGGTTTCAGAATTCGCGAGCCAGCGCCAATCTTGTCCACACTAGAGACGATTTTCAGTTCTGGGTGTACTTGAGGATTTATGCTTACAGGGACTCAAAAACAAAAATATATTAGGGTTTGTGAATTCTGTGCAGAAATAAATCCTACATGCCTTTCTGGGGTGCCAATTGAAGTAACTATGATACAATAAATATTATGTATCTATATATTAATTTGTCTAATCCCTGTAGTTAGTTAATCTATTAAACTCTGAGCACGTTATTGTTAATATCACAATAATACCAGGTTAGCTATGAAATTGAACACACGGCGCTGCTAGTAAAACAATATCTTATTTATTTCCCAAGGAATTAGGAAACTAACATAAAAGTACTAAAAGGGTATTACAAGAGATTGCAATGTTACAAAGCTTACAATCAGAACACAATATACTAAACAGTATATCTCTACAACATATAACAACAATGAAATATCAAAGATACTTATCATACATGGTTTCATCTGCTGGTTCTGGATGATAAAAGGGGTCTGGGAAACATGGAATTTAGGCCCAAGCCCTCAGTCAGAGCAAAGTCCCAAGATGGCTGAGGGACAACCTCATGGCAGGCTTTTTAGCAAGAAAGAGAAAAAGCAATTGCCTGTGTGCGCCTTTCATTCAAAGATACACGCCCACTCGTAGCCACCCCTAAAGTATTCCTTCAAATATCTGCCCATTCTCCCAGAAGCATGCTGTATTGTCCACTAGGGGCAGCTCCATTAGCCCTGTGCCTTCTCTGCTAGCTCTTATTCTCTTTGAAGCCTGTAATCACACATGTCACAGCAGGTCGGCTTGAGCCAAGCCATTGTTCTTCTGCTTACAAAGCTTTGATGTGTTTCATTCCAACTGAGTTTACCTGGCTGAGCTTGGCAACAGGAAACATATGTAGACAATCCAGAAATGTGATATTAATTCACGTTAAATTCCAACAGACATCCATTTTCTTCTTAGGTGAGGACAGTTATCCCCGATATATCCTAAATACTTACTAATTTCTAACAATACATTGTTATATTAGTATATCAGTTTTAGAAACTTTTTACTGTCCTAATAAGTACGGTTTTATAGCCCTGTGCATAATGTTTTTTAAATGTTGTTGTATTTATGTGCCCACTATTTTCTGTTATATATACTTAATAATTTGTTCAAGTTATTATTGCTATTTTTTAGACTGGACCAATAACATCTTGTCTTAAAATGCCTGTTCATACTGATGGACTGATTGCTTTATTTTTATTTTTACACCATGGACTATGCTGCTATGGGTTATTAGAATTTAGTATTATACAAACTTCATGTTGCATATGTGTAAAGGTTTGTAGTTGCTATTCCAACTGCTGAGGTCTCGACATCTGCTGGTTGGTTCCCTTTTTCCTTTTTTTTCAAAACAAGTTCATAAACATTAATAGTTAACATACTAAATAACTTTTTCATATTACGGTATATATATATATATATATATATATATATATATATATATATATATATATATATATATATATATGTACATCTTCACGGCCTCTTGGAAATATTGGCTAATATTATACCGCTATTCTACACCCAGTTTTGAGCTCATATTGTTCATGTCCATGTAGGCATATACACAGGCCGACTCCGGTTCACATTACACAAGATTTCTCGGCACATCTTCAACAACATTATTACATTATTTAAGTCACTTTCATTTTACCTCATTTTCTTTTCACCGTAAGACCGCTCGTTTTTTAATTCCCCTTTTCACATTTTCTTTATAATTGCCATCTATATGATAGCACACGCATCTCTTTATATCATATTTTTCTTTATCGGTCTTCATTATTTCACTCAGTATACAGGTGACTTCCTTGTTCACGCAGGAGCATATATATATTTAAACTTTCATTTTTTTGTTTAGATTCATAGCTTTACATTTGTACATCTTCACTTTTAATATATTTATATATTCAATATATAATATATATAATTATATATAGTCTTGTCGTTTTTTCAATCCATGTTTAATAAAGACAAGGCTTCTTATTATTATCATTTATTCACATAATTTTATTATTAACTTTTATTTATTCATTATTAATATATTTACATACATATATGTACATAACTTTATTCATTATTCACATTTTTGGATTGATTTACTTTTTCTTCTTTTTGCTGTTGCTTATACACCATATTATCATGGGAGTTCCCATTCCAAAACCCGCTCACTTGGCAGCAGGTGTTGAGACCTCACACAGTTGGTTTTCAGCTGTTCTTGATTTCTCACATCATTATATGGTCACATGGTTTAAAACATAGGGGTTATATGTGATTCTTATTCCCATGTTTGTCAGCTATTAGTAAGCATTTGTCGTAAGTGTGAAACGCGTCGCTGATTCCTGTACGTTCCTGTCACAGTGTCTTGTGTATTCCATGATCCAGATTTATGAATAAAGGCACTTGTTATCTTGTCCGGTGTGCTGCCATCCAGATTACTTCGTTCATTTCTACTCATCTCAGCATTAGCCAGCACCTGGGGCCCTTTTCACTTGGAGGATCTGAATTCTTACATCGGTCTGTCAGCTTAGACTTACCTGAGCGATGGAATATCTTTCGCTTCGTTTGAATATCAGGCATTCTGGCCTATTAGATTTGCATTATACATATTATATTATGCATTCTATCACAAACATATAGGAAACTAGAAATTGTGTCTATATGGTCAACTTTCAGACGTATTGCTGACAATCATTTAAGCAAGATTTTCTACGGTCCGGGCGCCCCTTTGGGATTCTGCTGCATCTGGGTACTGAGGAAATCAAAGTAATTAGGCTAAAAATGGGGAATTAGCAGCATTCAAGTGGTGGTGTATTCTCAAGTATCCTGGGTAATTGAGGTATTCATATCTGGAAATCAGAATACTTTGGGTTATATGTTGTGGCTATATTTAGCCGAAAAAGATAGTTTAGGGAAGAATAGAAGCGATAGTATAAGGGGGGAAAAGGCAGATGGGGAGAAGGAGAACTGAGGGGGTACAGGGGGGGGGAGACAGCGAGCCTCATCCTAATGGGGAATTTCACTTTCCTGGGCATTTGATCTTTGTTGTGGGGCCCTTTAGCTTTTCAAGGAACAGTTGTCCCTGAGAGTCTGTGCTTTAGTTTATCTGAAGTAGAGTAATGCCTCCAGATACTCCAGATGAAGGAGAACTTTGCGTATTTGTCTAGGGTTTTAGATTGCATCTCCTCCATAAGCATAGTGTTGTTTATCTCGCCAACCCATTCTATAAGGGATGAGGGAGAGGTAGATTTCCAGTGTCTAGGGATTAATTGCCTCCAAGCACTGAGAAAACATTTTAGGAGATTATTTTTTTGTGATTTGATTGTGCCAGGTAATATGGAAAGGAGAGCAATAAAAGGGGAGGGCGTGAGCGGTTTATTGTATATTTCCGTATAGATCTGGAAGATTTGATTCCAAAACGGATGAAGCACATCGCATTCCCACCAGATGTGACTGTATGTACCCTTCACTGAATTACATCTCCAACAGATGTCGGTGGTTGATGGGAACATGACCTTGAGATTGGTTGGCACTCGATACCACCTAGATACTAATTTATAATTTTTTTCTTGAGTGTAGCTCGAGATGGTTGATTTGTGGGTAAAGAGGAAGGCTTTACCCCACTCTGCTTCCGTTATGTCTCTCCCGAGTTCCTCTGACCAAACTTTAGTATATTTAGGTAGGGTATCATGAGTATGATCTATAATCAGTTTGTAGATCAGTGAAAGGGTATGACGGGGAGTTTCTGACAATCTGCAAAGCTGCTTGAAGCCAGTCAGGGGTCTGTGTATCTGTTTGGAGTAGTGTAGTTTTTTGCAGTAGGATGTCAAGTGCAGGTGAGTAAGCCACATGACGTTGGAGATTGTGTTGTTTTGGTCTGACACGAAGGTGCCAAGGGTGCTGTTAACAAATTGTTGTGCTGTAGGCCAGCAAGCTCTGTTGTAGTTATCTATGATGTGGGTCGATCTGCCCTCTGGGAGGGCCGGATTGTCAAATAGAGGGGTTAGGGGGCTCGGTTCAGAGGATAGCGACTAGCTCTCTTTTCTACAGTACCAGATTGCCAGGGCATCCCTGGTCAGGGGTGACAATTTTAGAAAGAGATTTGTGAGTGCGCTCATGACCCCATAGTAGTGCCCGGAGGTCGGCTGAGGATAGGTGTTGTTCCACCATGGTGGAGGCTTTGATCAGAGGGCGGGGAAACCACTCCAGGATACCGGAGACCATGGCTGAAGTATGATATAGTTCGAAATCTGGAAGGCTTGTCCCGCCTTTAGAGGTGGGGGTGTATAAGAGCTTATGTTTCAATCTGGGATGATTTCCCCTCCATACAAATCGGATTGCCATAGAATGGAGAGTACGGAAGAATGCGGATGGGAGAGCAATTGGGAGGGCCTGAAATAAATACAGTAGTTTGGGGAGTATGTCCATTTTCAGTGCGTTCATGCGACCGAACCAGGACATTGGTAAGTCCATTCCATTTTCGGTGAGGCGTCTGAGTTTTGTGAGTAGTGGGCTAAAATTCAGGTCATATATCTCCTATGTTTGTTTTGGAATAGCTGTTTCCAGGTATGATATGGAGTTTGTCTGCCACTGGAATGAGAAATTGGCCTTAAGAGAAGAAAGGTGGATTGCAAGGTTCAGTGCTTCTGTTTTGGAGACGTTTAGTTTATAGTTACTGAAACTACCAAACTGATTGATCTCAGCGAGTATGGATGGTACACTAATATGGGGTTGAGTCACATAGAGAAGCAGGTCGTCTGCGTAAAGAGAGAGTTTACATTGGGAGGAAGGGATTTGTATACCCCATATGTCAGGATTTGCTCTAATGGCTTGGGCAAAGTGTTCTATTACTAGGGTGAACGGGGGCAGCCTTGTCTGGTGCCGTTAGCACGTAAGTTTCTCTGATTGGGTACCGTTAACTAGAATTGTAGCAGAGGGTTTGGAGTATAGGGACATGATACGTGAAAGCATTCTCGGTCCTAGTCCTATTTGGGAAAGGGTGGCTTGGAGAAAGGGCCAGCTGACCCTGTCAAAAGCCTTCTCCGAATCACAGGAGAGAAGTCAGGTCGGTATGTGGTTGCGTTGGGCATATGCTATGAGGTGAATGGTTTTGGTGGTGTTGTCCCTGGCTTCGTGACCAGGGACAAAACCCACTTGGTCTCTATGTATAATGTCAGGCAGTAAGGGTGAGACGCGGTTCGCTAGGATCTTGGCATATAGTTTTAAGTCTATGTTTAAAAGGGCTATCGGTCTATAATTGGAGCATAGGGAAGTGTCCTTACCTGGTTTCGGAATGACTACTATTTGAGCTTGGAGTAAAGTGAGGGAGGGAGCAAGAGTCTCATCTATAGCGTTAAATGCTTTTGCTAACAAGGGGGGAAGCAAAAGTGCAAACGTTTTATAGAAGCGTGAGAGGAACCCGTCTGGACCCGGGCTTTTACCATTTTTAAGATTTTTTATGGCGAATTGGAAGTCAGTCTCAGACAGGAAGATTCTAAGTCCTCCGCATCCAAGGCTAGAATGGTTGGGAGTGCAGTATCCTGAATATATGAGGACAAGTAATGTATTGGATTACCCGAATGCGGTCTGGGTGGCGGTGTCTGGGGAGTGAAATTATATAAGGTGGCGTAGTATTGACGAAGTTCTTCGGCTATATCTGAGTTATTCAGTAATTTACCTTTGGTGGAAGAATTGATAAAGGGAATAGGTTTCTGGGTCTGCCGAGGCTGGAGAGTATTTGCTAAGTGTCTGCCACACTTGCCTCACTCCTGACGTTAGCGAGGTCTAGTTGCAATTTGTCATCGGGAGATCGTTTATGTGATTCTTCCAGGGTGGCTATTGTGGCTAGGAGACATGTAATGTCTGCTGTACGCTTAAGTCGGGAGCTGTGCTGGATGAATTTACCCCTAAGGACACATTTAAGAGCCTCCCATTGCATAAGTGGGTTGGTGTCGTCATGGGCATGGTCTGATACAAAGTGTTTGATGGTCTGTGTGATGTCATGGGTGCAGACTGAATCAGATAGTAAGTTGTCATTCAACCTCCAAGTGGCTCTCTTCTTTTGTGTTGGGATGCTTCCTAAACTCATGTGTATGGGGGCATGATCAGACCACAGAGTAAGGCCTATGGAAGTGTTGGGGGAGCAATCTAATAGAGATTGGGAAATGAAGATGTAGTCCAGTCTACTGTAAGGAGAGTGTGCAGGGGAATAATATGTGTAGTCTTTAGTGGAGGGATGTAGCATCCTCCAGACGTCCACTAGGGATAAGTCTGATAGAAGTGTACGCATTTTGGTCAGGGAAGCCGGGGAGATTGAGGACTTACCAGTCGAGGTATCGAGGCGAGGTATTAAGGCGGCATTGAGGTCTCCTCCCAGGATCATGTTGGTTGTGCTAAATCTTTTCAGGCGAGAGGTCACTGAGGAGAAGAATTGCAGCTGATCCTGATTTGGAGAATAAAGATTGATTATAGTATATAGTATTCATATATGATAATTTTAGAAAAACATATCTCCCTAGTGGATCAATAAGGGTGTCTAGTACATCTGGTGTGAATGAGGCGTGGAATGCAATAGAGACCCCTTTGGACTTTGCTAAAGGGTTGGTACTATGAAACCAGGTGGGATATTGCTTATGGAGCAGATGTGGAATCGTGTCAGACCTAAAATGAGTTTCCTGGAGGTGTAGAATTTGAGTACGGATTTTGTGAAAATTATATAATATTTGCCTTCTCTTCTCCGGGGTATTAAGGCCCCTGCAGTTTAGTGAGGAGACTTTCAAGGAGGTTTGTGCTGCCATAGGGGAAATAGTTTGGTAGATAGGCAAAAATTAACATAGGAGAGGCTGGCTGTCTCGAGGAGGGGGTAGGACGGGTAGAGAGAGGTGTTAGAGCGACCTCTAGTTTTGAAGTGGCTAAGATTCATCCATCTGCTGCTTTGGAGGCTTCCGATTTTGAGCGTTTGTTCTTCTTGGACTGCTTTTGCCAGCCCGGTGTGACCGGGAATCCAGGAGTCACTGCGTGGATTGGCCAATCCGGAATGGGGATCTGTGGTAGCTCAAAAGTCCTGAGGAATTTTGGAAGGTCACCCAGTGTGCGGAATGTCACTGACTTCCCTTCATGGGATGAAAAGAGGTTAAATGGGAAACCCCAGCGGTATTTAATATGTTTGGCTTGAAGGGCTCCTGTGAGGGGTTTCAGGGCTCGCCGCATGTCCAGGGTCAGCCTGGAGATGTCCGGCAGTAGGGACACTTGGGTGCCATTGAAACATAATGCTTCTTGGGTGCGTGCTGTTTGCATAATGGCATCTTTAATCGCATAAAAGTGAACTCTGCAAATCACGTCTCTGGGATGTTCCAGGTTTGGATTTTTAGGGCCAAGAGCTCTGTGTACACGATCGAGTTCCAGGGGGGCTTTTGGAGCAGGTTATTAAATATGGCGATGACTGCGGGGGCCAGGTCTTTAGTTTCCACAGACTCAGGGAGGCCACGGATGCGTATATTGTTACGTCTGGTTCTGTTTTTCTGGTCATCTTGGTGGTATATTAATTGCTGAATCTGCAGAGTGTGCTCATGCAAAATGACTTCATGTGACTGTAGTGTGGAGGCAGTCTCCTCTACGTTGTGTTCCAAATCTTCTAGCCTGCTTGTAACATCTCTGCGCAGCTCTGATATTTCCTGCTTGTAAGAGCGTTCAAGTCTCTGTACACATGCTTCAAAATCATGTTTGGTGGGGAGAGTCTTGATGTAAGCTTCCATGTCCCATCTACCAAAAGACCGGTGTGATTCAAAGGAATGACAGGCCGAGCGGACAGAATCGTTCTCTGAGTCTGCAGGAGATCTGGCGCACTGCCTGGTTTTCATATGGGGTGTGGAGTGCTGGGAAGCAGCTCCTTGTGAGGCCACATGTGTGCCTGTAGATCGGGTCGGCGCCACCTTGGATGGGGGGGTGTGCTGATTTTGTCCCAAACGGGTGAAAAAACAGTCAATCTCCCCCTCAGTATGTGGATCGGGGGTACGGCGTCCTTCTCCCACACCTCTCCTCCCCATTACTGACCTTTGTGCTGGGTTTAGGTAATCGCTGAGAGCCTCATTCAGTCCGGTGTGTGCGGGACCTCCAGGAGGACACGTCCTACTGCACCATGCACTTGGCCACGCCCCCCCAGTCATTTTACTTTAATCATTATTACAAAAGATAACAAATGTCCCAGTCTCCCTGTTCTTACCTTGCAGGGAGGTGAGCATTCAGATCCCTGGTGGTCAAGAGGGCCGCTAAATACCAGGGCCAAGGTAGGTAGTGAGTTCAGATGTATCCAGTGGCGTCACTAGGGTTGGTGTCACCTGGTGCAGTACAACATGGTGTCACCCCCCCACACACACACACACCTCACCCTGGGCTTGGGCCGGCGGTGGACACCAGGACACCCCCTCCCACCTGTTCTGAATCAGGGCGCTGGGCGGCAGCTGGAGAGGAGAGGAGGGCCGCCCGGGCGGAGATACTAGTAGTGTGTGCAGTGATGTCATCATCATGTCTGCAGTGCAGTGTGAGCTGTGACAGGCTGAGGCTCGCTGAGGAGGAAGAAGAAGGAGGACACACTCACACAGTGACACACCAGGCACGGCCACGGCGCTGGAGGTGTGTTGTTCCAACCCAGCGGGCTGCGGGGTGAACGGGTCAGCTGAAAAAAAAATACCAGGGCTTTCCTCACCGTCGGGCGGGTGTTACTCGGGTGCGGACCGAACCCCCAGCACCCCCCTAGCAACGCCTCTGCACTGGTTTAAGAATCGCTGCTTCTACAGGAGTTTTGTGTTCTGCCAATAGAAGCAGCTCAATGTTATCCAATGGCTCCATGCACAATGGGCTTAAAAAAACATCTGTTCTCTCAGGAGTAAAAATCGCTCATATAGAGCATTTTTTGTACAAAGTTTAGAGGAGTTTAGGAGTTTGATGTTTTTTCTGCCTCCAAGCTCCAATCAGAAACATGAACCAGAAGGGTTTTTTTTTCTGCATCTAAAGCGTTAAACTCAAAATATACCTCTACCTCCTAATGTACATGGACACATAGGACACATGATAGAGAACATTGGCGAACATTGAGTTTCTTCTACAGGCAGAACACAGCTCCTGTAGAAGCAACGTTTTTTAATCCAGTGTGCATGGAGCTGGTCAGCGTTTACAGGCAGGGAAAAAAAACCTTCTGGTATGCGTTTTTTGATTGGAGCAAACTGGCGGAAAAAAAACGCTGCTCTCCTAAACTTGCTGCGTACAAAAATTTTCTATATGAGCATTTTTTTTTTATTTGTGCCAAGGGAACTGACCTTTTTTTTAAGCCCAGTGTGCATGGAGCAAAAGCTTTATGTCTCCAGTGGAGTGAGTTATAGCATTGTGTACTCAGACTTTCCTAGGATATTTAAATTACCGTATGTATTTATTTATTTATTGCTATCTATTCCCATGGGGCTGCAGTGATATATATATATATATATATATATATATATATATATATATATATATATATATAAAACAAGAAGTTACTCTACATTAATGTTTAATTTCCCCCAAGAAAGGCCAGCTTATTCATAGAACAAATATGTATGTGGGTGGTATGTATGTATATATATATATATATGTTTATATATATATATATATATATATATATATATATACATATATATATATATATATATATATATATATATATATATATATATATATATATATATATATATATATATATATATATATATATATATATTATATGTATATATATATATATATATATATAAAACATGATATCATAGCATATATACTGTATATAAGATTGATACATATATTAATAGACACATTATATATATGAGCTTATCTTTGCAAAATGTATTTTCCTCCAGTTCTATTGTACACTACACTGGTATGGAAGTTATACAGTATTAAAATCACTTGCACTTACATAAGTGTAATGTGACCATAGAGGTGGCAGGGTATTTTCCCTGTGGCATTGAAGGAGTTAATCCTGTGTGCAGAGCTTGGGGACTTACCGCCTGTCAGGGGTGAGTGTCCCCTACTGTAATCAACACTCCAGGTGCAGAGCATGCTTGCAAGGGATTCCTCGGACAGCATTGACACACTCACTGCTCCCTTGTTTGTCACAGCAGGCGCCCAATTAAGCGGAGCCTTTGTCCGGTGCACGTCCACTGGGGGGGCGTGGCTTGTCAGACAGAGTCCAGGCCAGCCCTGCCCAGTAACCACAGTAACCAGGGCTACCCTCACCGTCGGGAGGGTGTCACCCCTCTAGCGGGTGTCACCCGGGTGCGGACTGCACCCCCCGCACCCCCCTAGCAACGCCTCTGGATGTATCTCTCTCTTGGAGCTCTGGGAAATGGAGGTGCTGTGCTGGCAATGGCATAGATATTAAGGAATAATTTTCTATGTAAAAAACATAAAATAAGTAACACTAGTTTATTTCATATATACATCAAAAGAACATTTTTGCAATGTATGCACTCCTTGACACAGTCCTTTACTGACACACACTGATATACTCACAACCACTTAAAATATACATATACACACAGACACACACTGACCCATAAAGACAGATACACACCATAACTGACAGACACAATGGCCAATCAATGAACTGCCTCGTACACAAAGACAGACTGACCCATACATACACAGAGTCACAGACAAACCCATACACACTCATGTTGACCCATACACCTACAGACTGATCCCATACTCACTCACACACACTGACAAATCAATATTATTTTAATTACAAAAAAAGTCATACAAGATTATCATTATAGCAGCCTAAAAGTGGGGTGTACTGTTAATATTTACTATGAAGTGCTCAAAAAATCATGTGTGGATCTATTTAATTCTTCCTCATCCATGTCCAGGTCTAGCATTCCGCATGCATGTGTGACATCACTAAATTGCATTAAAAAAAATAGAGAGAGGGATATAAATTAGCAAAAATGATTAATGGAATCATGGAAGGTGAGTAAGGGAAAATTGATAAGCCACTCACGTGTTTGAGGGTGTCACAGGGAACATACTTTTCCATGATGAAATTCATAGTGTGGTAAGATGTCTTCCAACGTGACCTACAAGATTTCTTCTCTGAGGGCAGGTGGCAGCAGTCTGCAGTAGCAGCACAGTAGGAGGAAAGCCACAGTGTTCGTGGGAGTATTGTGAGCCATGAAATTAAAGAGTAAGTTTCTTTTTGGAATACTAACATATTTTTTGGTGGGAAAATTGGGAGCCATTGAGTGAAAACACTACTCCAAAAACGAACGAAAACTAAACAAACTAACCCCAGCTTGGGTTGATCACATTCTTTCAAATGGTGGTAGTAAATATTGGATTTGTGATTGTGAGCAAAAACTATTATTATTACCCAAGTGGATGGATCTACTTAAATTTAACCTGTTACAACTTGGAAGATTAGATGGCAAATAATCAATACAACAAAACCAAAAACAGTGCATGTCAGGAATAGATATCTATACAAATGAATGAATATAAAAATAAAAACAAAGATGTTTACTCGGGCCTACAATACACCTCTCAGCGTCAAAGGAAAAATTACTGTTCAAAAGTAAAGGCAGTACATATTAATACAAACACAGGTATCACCCAATTTGTTATCACAAAGAAGGTAAAGAGTTAAAATCTTTTATTATAAAAAGCAGCCATTTAAAATATAAATAAATTATAATAAAAAGTAGTATATATAAAACAATTAATAATTGTACTGTGATAATACACTACAAACAGCGCTAATGTTGAGCAAAAACACACAAGCATGTGGCCAACTTCACACAAAAATCCTTTAAGAGTAGATCTCCGTAACGGTGAAGTGCACAACTTATACGCTTCCATTGCTTGGTTGATTGCAGTGCTTTTGTACGTATTTATTGAGGGGGGTTTTGTGAGATGTGATGGGTATTCATTTAATAAACGGGATTACGCTATGTGCGCTTCTCTTTTGTCTATGATTTATTTGGAGCCCTTATCATCTGTTAATCTCCCGAAGTGGTGTTGGTAGCAGTCTTGGCTCAGAGGTTTCTTCCCTTGGAGGCTTATTTATTTCTCAGCTCCAGTGACTTTAACCCCCTGAGGGGAGTGTGTTCTCACATGGTGGAATCGGACTGACCGGTGGAAGGTGCACACTGAGACTCTGTTTTATGATCACCTATGAACACTCTCTGAACCACTTTCTGAACTCTTCACTACTCTTAAAGGATTTTTGTGTGAAGTTGGCCACATGCTTGTGTGTTTTTGCTCAACATTAGCGCTGTTTGTAGTGTATTATCACAGTACAATTATTGATTGTTTTATATATACTACTTTTTATTAAAATGAATGAATATGTTTAAAGTGGTTGTACATCCTGTACAACCACTTTTTAAGGCTTAACTGTAGGTGCTGGAAATATCCCCTAAACCCATAGGCGTGCGCAGGGGGTGTGCCAGGTGTGCCTGGGCACACCCTAATCACTCTGTGCAGTACCGACTTCCACTACTACCCAGGCCTTCCCACCTGTTGCCCCACCCCCCCCCCCCCACAGTGCTGCTGGCCTCCCTCCTCTTCTCTCCTCTCCCTTCGGCTGCTACTGGATGTTTCAGGATGGAGAGTGGGGGAAAGGGTTAGTCAATCGGGGGTTATTTACGAAAGGCAAACACAGTTTACTATGCTTCAGTATGTTTGGGCTTTTGGGTGCACACCCTAATGCAATAGGCTGTGCACACCTATGCCTAAACCTCCACGGTTTAGGATATATTTACAAAAGAGAAGTGCGCCAATGTCTACGGCACATGCGCCGTAGACAACGGCGCAGGCACACTTTAGAAACAGCGATCTTGTCATTTCTAAAGGAGGTCATGCCGTGACTGGCGGCTCCCGTGTGCATAGCATACTAGCTCATTATGTAATACTCACCTGGGATCGAAGCCCCCGCTGCGGTGCCTGACACAGCACCAGCGGTTGACATGTCGTCCCAGAGTTATTTCTGGGTATCGCGGCTCCGGCGCTGTGATTGTCCGGAGCCGCGATACCGAACGTAACTCCGGGATGACATGTTGCATACTAGCTCATTATGCATACTAGCTCATTATGGATTTGTCTTGCAGGTGTTATATTTGTTTTTTTTATTTGGTTTTTGGTTTTACAACCACTTTAATAAATATTTGTATTTGAAAAGTTTAATTCTCAACTTTAGAGACTGAGAGCTTAACAAGCTAGGATCAGCCTCACAGTATGATCTCTTTTTCGGGTTTACAACCTCGGCCTTATTTGGGGGGGGGGGGGGGTAGAGAGTCAGCCAATTGTCCCAAAAAGATTTAGGTAAATAAGATGTTTAGGCAATCAAGCAATCAATGTTGTACCACTTGAGATGGGCCTGCCCCCCCACCCAAAAGGAAATCATTGAATAATATACACTGAGGCTGATCACAGCTTCTCATGCTCTCTTATGCCCCGTACACACGGTCGGACATTGATCGGACATTCCGACAACAAAATCCTAGGATTTTTTCTGATGGATGTTGGCTCAAACTTGTTTTGCCTACACACGGTCGCACAAAGTTGTCGGAATTTCCGATCGACAACCACGCGGTCACGTACACCACGTACGACGAGACTAGAAAAGGCCAGTTCAGAACCAAGCGCGGCACCCTTTGGGCTCCTTTTGCTAATCTCGTGTTAGTAAAAGTTTGGTGAGAGACGATTTGCGCTTTTTCAGACTCGTGGCTTTCAGATCGTTTTTCTGCCGTTCAGTTTGTGCTTGTGGGTTTGTATCTGCTCTTCAGTGCATGCAGCAAGTTCCGCGTGACTTTAAGGAGTCATTGTATTCTTGTTCGTTCGTTACTGGTTTTCAGGTCGCTCTTCACAGGCCTTGCTGTTCTTCAGTGCGTTCTGTTACTTCGTTCTGAGCAGCCGACCGTTTTCTAGCCATGTTTAGTATGCGTACTCCTCGTAGAGTTCGTGCTGTGCGGGGGCTTGGTGTTGGGGTCCTGACCTTGACACAAGTCCAGTCCATGAACAGGGTGGGGAGGAGTTCATGGACCAAGAATTGGTTGCTTCAGCGTTACCAGTTCTGTCATATGCCTTTGCTCCGTGAGATCCGTGAGAATAATCCTGATGATTTCAGGAACTTTCTCAGGATGACGGACCCCGTATTTCACCGTTTGTTGGCTTCGCTGACCCCCTATATTAGCAGGCAGGATACCTGCATGAGGCAAGCCATCACTCCAGAGCAGAGGTTGGTCGCTACCTTGCGGTATTTGGCCACAGGGAGAAGTCTGCAGGACTTGAAGTTCTCGACAGGCATCTCCCCCCAGGCTCTGGGGATCATCATCCCAGAGACCTGTTCTGCCATCATACAGGTCCTGCAGAAGGAGTATATGAAGGTAAGATTTTTTTCCTTTTATATCACATTTTATTGTATTGAATGTTTGCTAATATATTGTATTTCTTTCCTCATTCCCTAATGACCATGATTGTAATATGCTGTGAATGTCCCCTTTGTTCTCATGCATGCTGGATTTTTATGTAATTATTATTTTATGTCCTTCATACATATTTGCCCTTCAATAACCTCTCCAGCATGGTGTCTCCTGCCCTATATTCACCTCATGTAGTCACTTAACAATGTATTTTATCAGCTGTATAGTAGTGCTTTACCCCAAACACCCCCTAAAATGTTTGTTAATGTTATTTTAGCTTTAAATTCAGGCAGAGTGCCAGAGGCTTTTTTTGTGGTGTCCACAAATTTTTGGTAACCCTCCCTCCCCCCAACTGCTAAGTCAGCTGATCCCAATTCTCTATCCTCAATCATCTATCTGCTGACTTTGCCAAACCCATACACACTATACCCATCTCTTTACTGGTCAGATTTATGGATGAATTCCCCAAAGCATGTAGTGCAAGGGCCTGCCTGTATACTTTCCAATGGAACTGTTTAAAGTTTTTGTATCCTATTATTATCTTGATAGGTAATAGCAGAATGTCCAAATGTCCTCAAATGTGTACAATGTGTATTTATATCTTTGTATTCAGACACTTCTTACCTGTCCAGTGGTCTGCTAATAGTGTAACTAAGGAGGGGCTGTTCCAAGTAATACCCTGTATTTAGGCATTCATCTCTCAATGAAGTGAAGAGGGTTACCTGTCCAAGAGTTCCCCCCTCCTATAATGTTAGAAATGGCCCATGAGAGGGGGGGAGGGGGAATATGATAGGTGTACCTTATACTTTGGCCTTGTTAAATTCCCCTTAGTAAATGCTATCTGGAGGTTGCCCCATAATGTTTGTGTATAATCTGCTTGCCATGTTTGTGTGAAAAAATAGTAATGTTTATTGTTTTTTCCTCAACAGTTTCCTTCCACGCCACAGGAATGGCAGACTGTGGCCTCCCACTTTGCCCAGCGGTGGGACTTTCCTAACTGCGGAGGGGCAATTGATGGGAAACACATCCACATCGTCCCACCACCCAACTCGGGGTCATACTATTATAATTACAAGGGGTTTAATAGTATAGTGATGTAGGCAGTGGTGTTGGCTAATTACGAGTTCTTGTATGTGGACGTGGGGAAGAATGGCCGGATGTCCAATGGTGGAGTGATCGCCCAGACGGAGTCCTACAGGCGTCTCCAGAATGGCAGCTTGGACTTGCCACCTCCAGAGGACAATGTTGAAGGTCTCCCATTTGTGTTCGTTGCTGATGAAGCATTTGCGCTGGGGGACCACCTGATGCAGCCATTCCCGATGAGGACCCTCACCCCGGAACAGAGGGTTTTTAATTACCGGCTGGCCAGAGCCCGAAGAGTGGTGGAGAACACATTTGGAATCCTGGCCAGCCAGTTCCGATTATTTCTGACACCCATCCATATGGCGGAGTATAAACTGAACCATATAATACTTGCCTGCTGTGTTCTCCATAATTTTTTAAGAAAACATTCAGCCAACTATGCTGGCTCAGTTGGGCCTGAGGCCGGAATCCCAAATCCATCAACACTGACGGCGCTTGAAAGTGGCCGTCCTGGCTTGCCCTCCCTGAATGCCCGTGATGTCCGGTTACGCTACCTGGAGTTCTTTGCGGGTAGGGGGGCTATCAATATGCCAGACAATCTATGACACCTTTTTCAAATAAAAAACAAACAAAAGAAATTCTTGGTGGACATTTACTGCTTGTGTTTGTTTTAGCTGACCCTGACAGAAATGTTTTGAGTGCAGAAAATGTCGTGATTGGGTAACCTTATAAAAAATAGTGTTGGCTGGTACTTCCTAAATGCCAAAACACATTTCCCTACAAGTGCACTTGCAACTGCACTGAACCTGCACTTGTAGTGCAAAGTGTAATTGCCCTTAGGAAATAACCCCCATTTGTGCATAAAACAGCAATTACATCACCCCAAAAGTGTTGTAGTGTTGAGACAATAATCCACACATTCTTGAGTAAGGCACTTTTTTATAGCTGCACAATCACATGTGCATTTACGAAAGGTTTTTAAAACAAACCAACATGTTTGTTGTATAACAATGTTTGCAGTAGCATTATCAAAAATCGAAATATTCATTTCAGATAAACAGGCCTGTGTAAAACCAACAAGAAAGCCAAAAAACTTGAACTTACAAAGTTCACATATGGTAAAACCTGAAGGCTATATCAGACATGAGTATTTAGGAACTGTGTTTGATATAGCGTTCAGATGGGGGGAAATCACCCCTGGAAAAGCCAAATTTGGAAGATGCACACCAATTTACGAATGTCAACATGTGCTATCTGCCATCAGGGGGGATCAAGGGACGTGTTTTGGGGGAGCAAGCCCTTCCTCAATGCGACTTTATAATTGAGGAAGGGGTTGCACCCCCAAAACGCGTCCATTGATCTCCCGTGATGGCAGATAGCACATGTTGGCACACTGTGTGCATCCTCCAAATTTGGCTTTTCTAAACATTGTAAAAATTTTAGTAAGATAAAACAGGTGATTTTGTGGGGTTTAAATTCGCCCCAAAACATCAATGATGTTATTATTTTTTTTAATAACATCAGTGATTTGTTGCTGGATGTTTTGCAATTGGAGATTACACCCCATGATCTCCCCGATGAGTATCTGGGCACTTTCAGATGTAAAGCGTTCTGGATCACGATCACCTAAAAAGAGATAAAGAATAAAAAAAAAAGGTCTCAAAAATCTGCCACCATCCATCTCTTTTACCTGAGTCTGTGGTCGCAGACACTCACCTGTTGTGGTGCCAATCTCCACCACATCTTCTTCTTCCTCCTGCTCAGCTTCTTGGGTTTGCGATATTTCCCCTTCTTCCAGAGGGGGGGGGGTCTGTGTTCTCCTGGGATGAGGGGTGTCCTCCGAGTCTTTTCTCCCCTATGTAAAACAAAAATGGTATAATTAGCACACAGATATTTGATGGCAGAACTAGAACTAGGAAACATTGCTTGGAAGTGGGGTACAATTGTCTATTTTAGCCGAGTTCCAAGATGTATATTTTTTATTGCCCTTTGTCAAGCTGCAATACTTTACCTGTTTGGTACAAGCTTCACAGATGTAGCCCCCCCTATAGTATACACTGGAGCACCTGTGTGGCCCCCCTAATAAAAAGGGTGTTCTGGGGTCCCACACTAGTGCTCCAGTGTCCAGATGTGAAACAGCTGCTCAGTGTCCTCTCCTTACACACAATCTAGTTGGCATTTCATTCTAGTAACAAACCCATCTACACAAACAAATATTTGGCATCCAAGTAGGACCCCAAAAATGTGTGAAAATGCAATGGTGTTCTAGAGGCCGAAAGAAAAATGTTTGATACGAACGAATAATGGGCCCATGAACATTAAAGTTGACCTTTTTAAACGTTACAATTACTAAAAGCATATGGAGCAGAACGAACGGAATAAAGACAGAAAGAATAGGAACACAGCACAACTACTTACTTTTTTGCAGCACTCTCCGGATCTTTCGGTACTGCTCTGGCTCTCTCAACTTCAGGTCCGACCACCACTTCCTGAGCTGATCTTTCGATCGTCGTACCCCGAAATTCCTCTCAAGACTCCTGACCACTTTCGCCATGATCTTGGCCTTTCGGATGTTGGGGTTGGGGTAAGGCCCATATTTTCCGTCATAGTCGGACTTCTTCATGATGTCGACCATCTCCAACATCTCCCCAAACGACATATTTGTGGCCTTAAAACGTCTCCTTCTGGATCGGGACGTGCATGGATCTGGGCTTTCCTCCTCCTCCTCCTCGTTGCTAGAATTAGCACGCACCTGCTGTAACTCTGCCATGTGCTCTTCACCCACTGCGCCGAACGAAAAGGGGCGGGGAATAGACTAGAAAGAACGTCAGGGGCGGGCGGAGTTACACGCATGCGCAGTGTGTATAAAGCGTAACACGTGTGCGTATTACGTACGATCTGTGAGCGGAGGAAGGAGCATTGGACGCGCCGATCGTAAGAACGAAGGTAAGAGACAAACTTGTGCCTATACTGCTTCTAAATTGAGGCCTATATTGTAACAAGATTAGGAGAGTTTTGTCTGACATTAGGCTTTGTCTTGTGTTGTGTCTTGCAGTGAACATGGATATCTTAATGAGAGATACTGACTTCATGTCACTATTCATTGATATGCTAAGTGAGCTGCACTGTCTGTGGGAGATTACCCACCCCCATTTCAAGAACCAAGCAAAGAGGAAGGCAGCACTGGAGCAATTGTGTGAAATTGTGAAGCAGGTGATCCCCACGGCAGACATCACTTATTTAAAGATTTTCATTGGTGGCCTGAGGAGCACATATCTGAGGGAGCGCAAGAAAGTCCTGGATTCACAGAGATCCGGAGCAGCAGATGACATCTATGTCCCCAGGATGTTGTACTACGACAGGCTGCACTTTCTGGCAGGCCAGACTGAACCCAGGCCATCCCTCTCCAGTCTTCCTTCCACGCTTCCTTCCCCCCTGGCTGAGGCTTCTGACGCCCAACCTGGGCCTTCCAGGCCATATGTGGAGGAGCCCAGATTGAGCCAGGTATAGCATTCCTCTAAATATTTCTGCTTGTCCAATCAATGATGTTAACTAGATGTTAGTTGGGAGTACTAATTTAGGATTGTGATTGATGATGCAAAACATTTCAACCATGTCCCTTTTTCATACACAGGGAAGTCTCAGCCAGGAGGTGGCTGGGCTGAGCCGGCTGGCTGATATCAAGGTCCCTCCACCACACCTGAAAACAGAAAGTGGCAGTAGGACGAGTACCCTAGAGGAGGCGGCTATAGCATTCTTTTGGAGGGCTACAGAGGTCCTGGGAGCACCCCACACCATGCAGGAGAACATTGCTGCATTCATAGCATATAAATGCAGAGGATGGAGGAGGGCCAAAAAGCCATGTGTGAGGCCCTCATATCAGAGGCTCTGGAGAAAGGTATGAGGGGCCAAATTACACCTCACACACAGCTTTGGGATGGTCCTCCTCCTCCTCCTGCAGGTCCTCCTCCTCCTCCTCCCTCTCCTCCAGGTCCTCCCAGTCCTCCTCCAGGTCCTCCCAGTCCTCCTCCTCCTCCTCCTCCAGGTCCTACTCCTCCTCCTGCCACATCTCCAACTGCACAGCCACAGCCCGGAAGGAAGCGTGGAAGGAAGACCAGACAGTGATTGCCCTGGATCCAGTCTGGTTGGCCAAAAGATGCAGCCTCTTGTGGTACCACAGCCTGGGGACACAGATGTCATCTGCTACTATCCGGATCTCTGCGAATTCTGGACCAGATTGCCCTCCCTTACATATGGACTCCTCAGGCCACCAATTTTGATGTTGAAGAATTGATGTCTGCCCTGGGGGTCCCAGGCTTCACTAATTTCTCATGTTGATCCAGTGTTGCCTTCCTCTTTGTTTGGTTCTGATCCCTTAATAAAGGGTTTTTGTTTTGAATTATACTCTCCTATGTGTTTTACTTCAAAAATGACAGTTGGTTTGTGAGGATTCAGGTACATTTCAAATATACAATGTGAAATGAACAAGGGATACCAACACCAAACAATCTCCTGGAGATTAAATAATAAAAGATATCAATGGTGTTGGGGTAACTTGACACACAAAACACACACAAAAATATTCTGGAGTAAAAATAAAAATAACATTGAACAAAGATCAGCCTTGGAAAAAATCCAAACATTAAAGAAAAAAAAAGGCTGAAAATCCAAAAAAAAAAAAAAAAAAATATATAAAACTGTCAGATGTGACAACTAATAACAATATATTGAGGGAATCCCACTAAAAAAACACAAATAAAACTTTGTGAGAAGTGTGTGTGAATATGAGCAGCAAAACGACTTAATTCTTGTCACATTATAAAGAAGAAGAGAGTGCGCTGTATTAAACCATTTTTAACATTGCAGCGTGACGAAAGTGCTGTATCCATTACGAACGCTAAGTTTACCAGAACGAGCTGTCCCGTGTCGGAATTTCTTCTGAGCATGCGTGGCACTTTGTGCGTCGGAACAGGCCACACACGGTCGGAATTGACGCGATCGGATTTTGTTGTCGGAAAATTTTATCTCCTGCTGTCCAACTTTGTGTGTCGGAAAATCTGATGGAAAATGTCCGATGGCGCCCACACACGGTCGGAATTTCCGACAACACGCTCCGATCGGGAAAATCCGACCGTGTATACGGGGCATTAGACTCTACTTTGCGATTGATACTTTATCGTATATTCATTAAACATATTCATTTTGGTACATATCCTGACATGCACTATATTTGGTTTTGTTGTATTTATTATTTGGCATCTAATCTTGGAACAGGTTGAATTAACAATAGCTTTATAGATTTTATAAAGATAAGAAGTAGTACAATTCAGTTTAAAAGCTTAGGTCATGGTAGCCCAGCTTTGGGAGATTAACTTTGAGAAATGTCATCTGCTCCATCAACTGTGCGGCCAGTTGTGATCTCTGTGGGCACAGAATATTTCCAGTGATAGAAAATACCCGCTCACTTTGGACAAAGGTCGTGGGGCAGGAAAGTAGCTCTTGGGCCACCACGGAAAGAGCCCATCCCAATACTGTAATGGATCTGTAGTAGAGGGCCAATGTGGTTCTGACAGGTAAAGTTTAATATGATCTGACACAATGCTTTGTTTCATGGTGGGCAGTCTTGTGGGTCCAACTAAAGAATGTAATGCCAAACTCCAGGTGTTCTGGTGGAGTGCGCAGCAGTGGTGGTGCTGATACCAGTAGGTGATGGTGGCACAATGTCACTATCAGACTCCTCCTGCTCTTCTTCCTCATCACCCTCTAACAGCCTAAACAATTTTCTGTGACTGTCACACACCCTCTGAATTAATAGATCCCTATAGGTGGTAAGGGAACTCCAAAAAGTGCCATTTTTCCCTTGATTCGTGGATCGCACATAGAGGCAAGCATTAGCTTAGGGCATGCCTCTATGAGCTTGTTCATCCTTTGATTTAATTTTGTCTTCAGTCTCCTTACAATTGCAGCAACATCTGCAACTATGCCACCAGGCAAGGGCCCTCTGTTCTGAAAGCCATCCATCTTATTGACCAGATAGGTGAAGAGAGGGATGACTTGAGCCAGACTTGCATTCCCTTGGCTCAATTTTTCAGTAAAATCTAGAAAAGGGCTAAGCACTACCACCACCTGACTAATTATTTTCCACTCCTCCCTGCTTAGTGGCCTAGCTACACCGATAACATGTTCATTTGACATTGCGTGTATTGGCTTTTTCTGTTCCATAATTCGTTCAAGCATCTTTAAAGTGGAGTTCCAAGGGAGGACTACATCTACCTTCAAGCGGTGCTGCAGAACTCCAGCCTTACTCTGCTCAAGTCTGAGTATATTACTATCTTTCACACTTCGATGAAAATGGCCTGTTATCTTTCTACAGGAGTCTGATAGCAGAAAATTTTCTAGTGCCACTTTCATCATCCAAAGCAGCCTTCACAACGAGATGCAGGGCGTGTGCAGAGCAACGAATTCCAACAAATCTGCCATCTCGCACGACCTTGAACATGTTTGCTGGAGCATCAGTGACTATAAAGCCCATCTCTGGCCGTGTGCCTGCCTCCTCCCCAAGCCACTCCGCCACCATTTTCTCAAGTGCACGTAAAATATTTAGAGCGCTGTGCTGCTCGTTCATGACTTCTGCATGCAGCAAGAATGTGCGGTGCCCCTGGTTGAGAGTTACTGCTGCCTTCGCCCCTGTGCTTCTTGTCCCTGCTTTTTGCTTTGTTGGTTGCGACTCCTTGGGCTGCCACCAGTGCGCCGTCATTGACAAAAAGACATGTTGCCCACTGGGAGCGCTCCACAAGTCTGTAGTGAAATGGACAAACTGGCCAGCTGCTCTGCCCAGCTCCTCTTTCAATAATCCAACACAGGAATTATACAAAGAGGGTACAATTTTGCGACTAAAGGTAGTACGGCAGGGTAGAACATAGTGAGGTGCAACCGCCTTCATGAGTTGTTTAAACGGTTCTCCTTCAACTATATTAAAGGGTGCTCCCCCGACTGCTATAAGTTGTCCTATAAGACAGGTAATTTTATGTGACTGTTGCCTAGACATCCCCCTTGATTGAAAGCTGCTAAATTGTTGCAGCGTGGGCTGCTGTAAAGGTATGAGACGCCTCATGTCAGCTACACAAGAAGTCCCTTGATAAACCTGTCTCTTGCTCAGCCTTTTGGTGGTAATGGCAGCAGTAGTGCTGCTGCTTGCTCTCTTTTTACTAGGTGGAGCTGCAACTCCACTTTCTTCGCTCAGCAGCACTGGTCTATGGTGTGTACGAAAATGGTAATTCATTCCTGCATTGGTTAAATGCCCAAAGTCTCTCCCATGGCTCACTTCCCTGCCACATAATTTGCATTTCACTAGGTGCCTGTAGCCAACTGAAACAAAATGTTCTCAGAGTTTGGATCGGCGGTTGCCAGTGGCCGGTGAAGAATGTTGTACAATTTCTTCTGGTTGATGGGTATGTGCAGCTTCTGTGGCTTCTGAAGAATTTGGTGGCCTAACAATGGTGGCAGTGGCACTACTTGAATGGGAGGGAGAGTTAGGCAAATCAACAAAGTAGGAAGAGGATTGTAATGGTGCTGACACTCTTTTTGAGGGTGAGGAGGACTCGGTAAATAACAGAAGGGAGTAAGGACTCATAGAAATAATATCATCCTGATATTGGTGTACTTGTAGTGCCTCATCCTCTATATTAAAATCAATTCCTTCTAAGTCAAGACCTTCAAGTGTCGGACTCACAGGTAATTCTACTTCAGCAGCCTGTTTTGCCTGGTGCCTACTTGGATATACTGAAGTACTATCAAAACAGCTGCTGATATCTGTTGTGATTTTGTCTGCTATTTTTACATCTGGAGGCTGAGCAATTCCCTCCTCCTCAAGCTGTAAAATTTCAATTTTTGGCTGCCTAAAATTATGGACACTAGCAACAGCCTTTGCAGGAAATGCCCGGCCTCGCTTGTAAAAAAAAGAGCTGGAGTTACAGTTGGCTGTGTCACACTGAACTTTTTCCTCTGTTGCTTCCCTTATGGGGAGAATGTGATGAGTGGGAGAAGTAGAGTCCATTATACAACATTTCTATTTTTAAATAGTATTATTATTTATCTTTTTAAAAAAAAAATAACAAATAAAAATTGTTTCAGGAAAAGAAAGGGATTTAGGAGTATTATTAATTTGCCGGTCCTTACAATTGGTCGGGATTAGCATGCAACAAAGATCTACTAATCTACTACTACCACCCTCAATATCTAGTAGATGCTGCCTGGGCTGGCCTAGTAGTGGCCCTGGCTAACAAAACAAAAAAAAAAAAATATGTAGGGCAGACAGACAGCAAAATAATAAAACCACACAGTCCCACACTGTCTCATAAAAATAACTGCAGGAAATCCTAAGAATAATAAATAGTAAGCCTAATTAGAAATGTATAATTTCTCTATTACTCTTTGTGTCACAAGAGAGTGACTCACAAATCCAACACCACCCACACCCTGTCTAGAACACAGTCTGACATAGGAGAAAACAAAAATATGTCAGAGATATTACAAAATACAAATATAGAAATTAGAATACCGTATAGACAGAGAATGCTTTAGAAACAAAGTATTTCTCTCTCACAAGTCCCAACTTAACTCACAAATCCACCAAAACAGTGCCACCTACCCAACCACACCCCATCTGGACTCTGGATGGAATGCACTGCAGTCTAACACAGAAAAACACACAAGGGAATAAGAAACAAGCTCATTGGGGGAAGGGACAACCTCCTCAGGGGAAGGGACAGGCTTATTGGCCAACGTCCAGAAATATTTCAGAACTAACAAATTCGTTCTGCAGAATTTTCGTTATTTCGTATTTTCATTGTTTTAATTTCCGTTTTCCGAATATTCGTAATTTCGATTTTTCGTTCATTTTGATTTTCGTCATTTTGAATCTTCGTTGTTTCTATGTTTTTGTTTTTTCATTCTCTCGTATTTTCGCTGTTTCCAATTTAATAATTTCGTATTTTCGTTGTTTTCCATATTCGTTCTTTTCAATAATTTGTTGTCTGTTAGAATTTTAAGTAAAATATTTGTTCATTCGTATGTTTACGAATTAACGAATATAACGAATTTTGACGAATAATGAATTCGTTACTAAACGAATTGCACATATCTAATAGTACCCACTCTTCAGGTCCAGCATGCTGAACCACTTTGCCCCTGATAGGCTCTGCAGGGTGTCTTCTATCCTTGGAGTGGTGTACTGATCAGGGAGGGTCCTCCTGTTGAGTGTCCGATAATCCATGCACAGCCTCAGGGACCCATTTTTCTTCCGCACCACCACTATGAGGGAGGCATAAGGGCTCCTAGATTCCCTGATGATGCCTGATCTCTTAAATTCTGCCAGCTGTTCACGTAAATCTTCTAGGTCCCCCAAAGGGATCCGTCTCTTTCTTTGAATGGTTTGTCTTCCTGAAGGCGAATCCGGTGCTGGGCACTTTTTGCACACCCCACATCAAACTCATTTCTGGAGAACATATTCTGCCATCTCAGGAGCTGGGCTTTGACCTTTTTTTTCAGGTGATAGTGTAGTATTTTGTGGGTAAAACCGTTCTATGGAGATTCCGTCCGTCTCTCCTTTCCCCAAAACAGATGCTGAAACTGGGGTGGCTGGATTTTGGGCTTGCAAACAGCATTTGGGCTTGCAGTTTCAATGGCGAGGCCGTAACATTCCGGATGCTGACAGGGATCTTCCTATGACTCCGTTGCAAAGCCCTAATTGATATGACTTCTGGGATTATCTCCACTCCCGTGTCCTCTCCCTGGCGGTCAGCTTCAAGGACAACAAAGGGGCCTGGTTGTTCCCAATTAAGCTTGACTGAAGCTTGTAAACACAACACCTCTTCAGGTTGTAGTATCTTCTCACATCTGTCCAATTGCCAAATCTTCCCCACTCCTTCAGCTGGGGCTCTCTGTTCCTCTACTGGGTGCTGATACACTTGTCTCAGCATAGGGTGTATGCCTTTGGTTGGGGTGTCATACTTCAATACAAGAGGAATGAGCAGCCTTCTGACAAGGTCAGTGTTCGTTCCTATTATCAGAGAACTTTTGTTGGCTCCTGATGGGTGAGGGCATACAACGGCTAAGGTATCAAACGTTTCTGTTTGTTCGGTCACAGAGGGGTCAAAAATCAACTTGACAGGTAAGTATCCATCATATGGGAAATTTTGGGTTCCAATACCCCATATCTCTAGTTCTTCCAATTTCTGCAGGGGTAAGTGTTAGAGGTGCCGGTCGTAAAAGTCTCTATACAGCAGGGTAACTTGCGCCCCGTAGTTATTTTGTCCTGTCGTCTGTATTTGTGCCCAATTCTTGATGGGCTTCAGGTTGCTTGCGTCTCCGTTGGGCCCCAGAGGGCTGATGTGTATCTACTCTTGGTGACCAGGCACCTGTGGTCCAATAGAGGGGGTTGTATGGTCGCTCAGAAACAGCAGCAGGGGCCCTTTCTAAAGATTTTGGCTTCCACTGTGGTTTCTTTGCATCTTTGAATATTCAGAGGGCTTCTTCACTGGGGCCCTCTGAAGTTTCCCGTTGGCTTTGGACGCTGGGTTGCAGACTTCGGTGGGCTTGGACAAACACGTCGGTAGTGCCCCACTCCTCCACAGTTGAAGCAAACCCCTTGATTCATTGGGTTCTTGACCTGGACAGCCATAGGGTTTGCAGACTGCTTGGACTCCGAGACTTCCCCAACAGGTGAGACAGTGGTTCCGGTTGTCAGTAGAGTCATCATCTCCATCAATTGTGACACCTGGGTTTTCAAAAGCTCTATCTCTGTGTTGCCATCAGTCACACTAGCTACTCTAACCCCAGCAACAGGCTCTGATTTCTGGGTCCCCTTTTGGTTTTCCAGCATGGCCTCCTTTTCTCGTACAACATGGATTAGGTCAGGATACTTTAGGATTCCTCCATCTCCTCAAGTTTTCAGCTGGATTGTGATAGGGTCTAGAGGTTGAGCTCCCCTCAAAACCTGTTGTGCCCGAACCTCATCTTCTGATAGGTATGTTCGAACTGGTACATAAGGTCAGATGCCTTTTGTGTTCGCCCAACCATGTCTTGCAGAACACTCAAGTAATCCTGAGCAGTACAATCCTGTTTGCTGAGTTTTAAATTGCGAATGGCTTCTGAGGCAGGCCCCCTTACGCTCTTAGTAACCCTGTTTTTTCTGGGCCTCGGGAATGTCCCATTCATCTAAAGCTTGAGTGGCTTGCTCCAGCCACTCCTCAAAGCTGTCCTCTCCGGCTGGCACTGGTTGCTTTCCTGAAATAGCCCTCAGTTTTCTATATTCGGACACAGTGTATGTAGGGTTACTCTCTTGGCACTTTTCCACGTAGGCTCCCAAGGCAGCAATAAACTCTGGTCCTGTCATTGCTACAGGTGACAGTGGGGTAGCATCTTCCGATGTTGCTGGTTGGCCCGGACTTTCTGGGCTCACATCCAATGCATTCAGCTGGATCAGACAAGCTTCGACATTGTCAGTCAATCGTACACTGGCCCTTTGGAAATAAGTAGGGATCCCTTTCCTCCACTCTATTAGGGCATACGTGCGGGAGTCCCCTTGATCTGGCTTGACATCTATCACCCACGCCTTCTGATCTGGGACTAGTGTCTTCACAGCTTGACTGATTCATTTCTCAGTCCAGGCCACCCCAGGGATGTCGATTACAACACTTGACATCCGTTCACCATTCTCCTCCTCACACCACTGGGTTTGCTGTGGCAGGGTCCATCTTGACACTCTCTGGGGTGTTTTCTTGGAGATTCGCTAGTAGAAAGGATCCTGGACGAGCCCCCACGCATAGCACCACCCCCAAAGGAGCCGCTTGGTGAATTTGGATTCTCTGATCTCCGCCTCAACTCCAAGAATGGCCTCAGCCCCTCTGACACACCTGGTAAAATAAAATGACTGCAAACACATTTAAGGACACATGCGGTAAATACTGTTATCCTGACTGTGGATTATCACCAAAAATAGACACACACCTGGTGAGAGATAAACAAGTTGAATATATTAGCACGTTTTAAAGTAGATGGAAACTTACAGCACTGTAAAACCTTGCTACAAATAACTAATACATTAGAAAAGGCAACCTTCAATATTTAGCAACTGCAGGTATAGAAAGGGCAGTAATCTATATGCCCTTAACACAGGCGCTGAGAGGGTGGAGAGAAGACTTGTCAACTTCTCAGCTCCTTCTGGGCCACAAACACCTTTTTGAGAGGCAAACACACAACGAAAAGAAAAGGGTTACACAAGTACAGTAAGCACGGTTCTGTAATGTTGCAGGTCCTGAGGTGAAGAATACTAGTGTTTTCTGCTAGCAAATGGTGGGATCCTTGTTTTAAAAGAGTAGCTTGCATGGAGCAGTAATCCTCTAGAATGTTCTGTTAGGTAGAGAAAGGGCAAACTACTAGAGATGGCAGCTCCAAACAAGCATCCCGTGACACCAAAAAGGGAAATTGGTGTCTGCATGCAGTCTCAGTATGGTGTCAAGAAAGATGTTGGGTTTGCACCCTCTCACCAATCCTCTGTGCGATGACACAATGATAATCCAAGGTGATGGTTCAGGCTCCTGATGCTCCTAGCGATATTGTAAGGCACTTCATCCCCTTCTGAGGGCCAATCGAGATGACTGGTAGCAAAACTCGCAAGGTTAAGAGGCAGCGGCTGACCCGATACCTGGATGGATATTGCGATCCTTGAAACGGCGTGGGTTGTCTCCGCTGAGCTGGGTGTTGCTTGGGTCATCGATCAGGGTTCCTGTGCTTAACGGTGGTGGAACGTGTGGGTGACACTGATCCTGGCTCCCCTCTGTCTTCTTGCATTGCTCTCCTGGTTGTCTCAGGAAAAAGTGTCTCTCTCTCTGGTGGAGTTCCACCACACAGTCTGGTCACCTCACTACACTCTCTCTCCTGGCAGTCTCTGGAAAGGCTTGGCTTTCTCTCTCTATAATAGGTCATACACTCTCTGGTGTCAGTGTGTGTCTCTCTCTCCTTTAGCCTGATGCTGGTACCTCAGCCCACTCTCCCTCCTTTATAATAGGTCACACACTCTCTGGTGTCAGTATGTCTCTCTCTCTCCCCTCAGCTCCAAAAATCCCTCTCACGGAGTATTTCTTTCACTCCCCTCACATCTCTTCTTTCACGGGCTTTCTCTCCTCCTCCTGTCATTGGTTTCACCCTTCACCCTATCAGGAACAGGCAGGGAGCCTCATCAGCGCAGCTCGGTCTCTCACACAGCTCACAGGAGAAAGGTGGGGGCCGAGCGGGGGAAGGAGACATTGACAGATTCTCTGTTACTGTGACACAGCCGCTCCTGTCTCCCATTGGTGCGGCATGTGTCTGGATTGGGTGGAGGGGGAGGCAGAAGGAGACACTGACAGAACGCAGCTCTCCTCCTCTCCTCACTCACATGCAGGTCCTCAAGTCTTCTACTCTGGCGGCGCTATGAGCGGGGGGGGGGAAACCCACAGCCACCTACAGCACAGCTGCTCTGGTCCCCTGTGAGTCTCCCTACTTTCTGCTTATTTGAGCTGAGGTGGAGAAGGAGACTGTGGCAGCCCGCAGCTGTTTGCAGTGTTCTCTACACTGGGATTTCCAAAAGTTACAAAATTACAGTTTTAAGTGCAAATTTCAGTATTTAGGCTACAAACAAGTACAATATGCAATTAGCAATGTGATTTAGGGTAAATATTAAGGCAAAAACATATTTCTTATTTGATTATTGATATAATAAGTAAGAGGCTCAGGGACAGGACTCAGGAGGGCAAGAAATTAGAATGGGCAGTCACACACACATATGAAATTGACTCTCACAGTGACACTGACAGCAGTATACAGCAGCACAGATGATGATGATACCTCACGACACATCCCCTCCTGAGTCACAGTGACAGTATCTCTCCACGCCAGGTGGTCCCTTCAGTCCACTTCAGTCCAGACAGCACTGACAGTCCTGCTCCAGACATGCCTTGCTCCTGTCCTGCAGACCTGCACACGAGGCTCTGCCCGCTCCGCTTGGCTTCCTTGCACCATGACATCGTATGACACACTCAGACACTGCCTCTGCCAGACCCGCCTCCTTCTGGTGCCACCTGAACACACTGTAGCAGGCACTCGGATGGTCTCGGCAGGCATCACAGCCATATTTTTATTATGTCACTGGCATTTACTGGCAGGAGAAAAGTGCCTGTTTTTTTACTGGCTGCCAGTAAAAATACAGACAGTTGGCAACACTGATCAGAATTCCTTTTTTACCTGCATACATTTACCAGTTGCTGACTGCCGCACGCCGGTGTACATCGGCACAATCGCACGGGCAGGCATAAGGGCTTACCTGTACGTCCCTGCCTGCCCGATCGGACCCCCCCCCGGTTCCCGCGGCGGTCGGATTAGCTCCAGGAGCTGATTCATGGCCACTCCCTCACAATTGCTCCTGGCAAATGAGGAGCTTCCTCGGCTTCTGAACTGTAAACAGAAGCAGGGGAAGCGATGTCATCGCTCCTCGTGAAGTCTTTTCGTTCCGCTTCGGAGGAGAGAAGACATCAAGTAAGTTTGCACCAACACTACACTTACAGTAGAACCAGCAGGCACACTTCTCACCCCACAATCACCCCCCGATCACCCCCCTGCACCCCCTGTCACAGTGACACCAATAGCAGTTTTTTTGGGTTTTTTTTACTGATTTTTGCATTGGTGTCATTTGTGACTGTTATAAGTGGTAGGGCAGTTAGTGTTAGGCCCCTTTGGTCTAGGGTACCCCCCTAACCCACCCTAATAAAGGTTTAACCCCTTGATCACCCCCCATCACCAGTGTCACTAACCAATCGTTTTTCTGATCGCTTTATTAGTGTCACAGGTGACGCTAGTTAGGCAGGTAAGTATTTAGGTTCGCCATCAGCTATGGGTACCCCCATATACTACCTAGTAAAGGTTTTAATCCCCTGATTGCCCCCTAGTTAACCCTTTCACCAGTGATCACCGTATAACTGTTACGGGTGACGCTGGTTAGTTCGTTTGTTTTTTATAGTGTCAGGGCACCCGCCGTTTATTACCTAATAAAGGTTTAACCCCCTGATCGCCCGGCGGGTGATATAAGTTAGGTTTTAGGGTCTGCGTCGCCCCAGGCAGCGTCAGGTTAGTGCCAGTACTGCTAACACCCACACACGCAGCATACACCTCCCTTAGTGGTATAGTATCTGAACGGATCAATATCTGATCTGATCAGATCTATACTAGTGTCCCCAGCAGTTTAGGGTTCCCAAAAACTCAGTGTTAGCAGGATCAGCCCAGATACCTGCTAGCACCTGTGTTTTGCTCCTCTGCCCAGCCCAGCCCAGCCCACCCAAGTGCAGTATCGATCGATCAATGTCACTTACAAAACACTAAACACCTAACTGCAGCGTTCGCAGAGTCAGGCCTGATCCCTGTGATCGCTAACAGTTTTTTTGGCAGCGTTTTGATGCAGTCGCTAACAGTCAGGAGCTTTTTTACCTGTGAGTCTCACTACTGTACCACTAAATTTAGAGCCCAAAATGGCAAATCAAAGGTACAGTAGTGAAGAGGCCTACATGTTTCTGAGCATGACAGATAGTGAAGAGGAAGTCACTCATCTGTCAGATTCTGGTTCAGAATATGATCCTGTAGAGGACAGCGGCTCCATGACAGATAGTTCCGACGACGGAGTTGTGGTCCCTGCCAAGGTCAGGCATACCAGACCCCAATCTTCTTCTGCTGTTGCAAGAACCACAGGGCTCTCTTATGCAGCAGAGAAGTACTAGCCCCGCTATTCCTTCTGATGAACTGGCAAGCACCAGCGGCCTAGTACATCCTGGTCGTACATCCAGCACTGCAATAACACTTGGTGACGTGGCAAGTCCCATCAGTGCAGCTCAAGCTGGCGAGGTGGCAAGCACAAGTAGTGTCCTGCTGCCACCAAGAAGACAAACACAGGCCCGTCGTTCCCATAGTGCCCTTCCTGCTGCATTCGCCAATCCTAATTGGGAACCCACCACTTCTGCAGCACCCGTACTTCCCCCATTCACTGGCCAACCCGGCATTCAGGTGGAAACAGATGATTTTACATCACATTTTTATTTTCTGTTTTTCACCGAAGATCTCTATAGATCTATTGTGGACCAAAGCAATTTGTACGCTGGTCAACACATCACCACTATTCCCCAGTCCTCCCTTGCCAGAGATTGGAAACCAATTACGGTTTCTGAATTTAAGATCTTTCTGGGCCTATCCCTCCTCGTGGGCATAACCAAAAAGAGTGAGTTGCGGTCATATTGGTCCACTGACCCAATTCACCATACGCCCGTGTTCTCTGCTTCCATGGCCAGGGCATGATACGAGCAGATTTTGCAGTTCATGTACTTCAACAACAATGTACTCCGTCGGCCTCTCGTAAACCACTTCAACCAACATTTTGCAGACTCGTTTACTCCCCATCAAGTTGTCTGCGTTGATGAGTCCCTGGTTAAGTTTTCTGGCCGCTTGTCATTCAAACAGTATCTTCCCAGCAAGCGTGCCAGATACGGGGTCAAGATGTATAAGCTCTGTGACAGGGCCACAGGCTATACATGTAGTTTTATGGTTTATGAGGGAAGAGATAGTCACGTAGAGCCGACAAACTGCCCTGACTACATAGGAAGCGCTGGCAAGATTGTGTGGGACTTGGCGTCACCCTTATTCAGAAAGGGGTATCACTTGTACGTGGACAATTATTACACAAGCGTGCCTCTTAGTCACTTGTTTGATCATCAGATTGGAGCATGTGGCACCGTGCGATCTAATCGCCGGGGCTTTCCCCAGCGGCTTGTAGATTCCCGTCTTAGGCTGGGGGAGAGAGCCTGCTTGAAGTGTAATAACTTGGCGCCGTACCTAGTTGCCCATAAGGCCAGACGCTGGTACAAAAAAGTGTCTGTATACTTATTTCAATTGGCTTTGCTGAACGCTCATGTGCTATACAGAGCTTCAGAACGGACTGAATCCTTCCTTAAATTCCAGGAAGAGATCGTCAGAGCCCTTCTGTTTCCAGACGGTGCCCCACCTCACCTTCCCAATCCAAATGCAGTAAGCTGGCTGCATGAGAGGCATTTTCCTTATGTCCTCCCAAGTACCTCTACCCAACGAGCCCCCCGAAGAAAATGTTGTGTCTGTAGAAAGCGCGAATATAGGCGTGACACCCGCTATTATTTTCCTTCCTGTTCTGACAATTCTGGTCTTTGCATTGGTGAATGTTTTGAGCGCTACCATACACTAGTTTTAGCGTAGGGTACAGCATTACACAGACTAGGCACTTTTTCACAGGGTCTCCCAAGATGCCATCTCATTTTGAGAGACCCGAACCTGGAACCGGTTACAGTTACAAAAGTTAGTTACAAAAAAAGTGTAAAAAAAAAAAAAAAGTAATACTTTATTACAAGCCCAAATAGTAGTCATCCCAAAACCAGGCAAGGATACCTCTCTATGTTCTAATTATAGGCCGATATCCCTACTAAATATAGACCTTAAACTGTATGCTAAGATCCTAGCGAACCGTATCTCACCTCTTTTGCCAAATCTAATACATAGAGATCAAGTGGGTTTTGTCCCTGGACGTGAAGCTAGGGACAATACCACCAAAACTATCCACCTAGTGACATATGCCCATCGTAACCACATACCGACCTGCCTTCTCTCCTGTGACGCGGAGAAGGCTTTTGATAGGGTCAGTTGGCCCTTTCTTCAGGCTACTCTCTCCCAAATAGGACTAAGACCTAGAATGCTAACCCACATCATGTCACTATATTCTAAGCCCTCAGCCACAATTTTAGTTAATGGAACTCAATCAGAGAAACTCACTATTTCCAATGGCACGAGACAAGGCTGTCCCCTCTCCCCTCTCCTATTTGCCTTAGTAATCGAACATCTAGCCCAAGCTATTAGAGCTAATCCGGATATACGAGGGATACAGACCCCGTCCTCACAATGTAAACTTTCCCTTTATGCAGACGACTTGCTCCTCTATGTGACCAATCCCCATATTAGTATACCATCCATACTTGCCGAGATCAACCGATTCGGTGGTCTCAGTAATTATAAACTGAATCTCTCTAAAACAGAAGCACTGAACATATCCCTACCTCAGCCGACCCTTTCCTCTCTTAAGGCCAACTTCTCATTCCAATGGCAATCAAAATCTATCTCATACCTAGGTACGGCCATCCCAAGCCGTGCCTCGGAAATATACGCCCTAAATTACAGTCCATTTCTCACGAAAATTAGACGCCTCACTGAAAGCCGAGGGGACTTGCCATTATCATGGTTTGGTCGCATGAACGTATTGAAAATGGACATACTCCCTAAACTATTATACTTATTTCAAGCCCTCCCAATTGCCTTGCCAGCTGCCTTCTTCCGCACTCTTCGTTCCATGGCCATACGATTCGTGTGGAGGGGAAGCCATCCCAGACTGAAACACAAACTTTTATGTACCCCCATTTCCAAAGGTGGGACAAGCCTCCCAGATTTTGAACTCTACCACACAGCAGCAGTGGTCTCCCGTTTACTGGAGTGGTTCCCTCGCCCACTACGTAAAGCTTCCACTTTGGTGGAAAAGGACCTATCTTCAATTGACCTCCGGGCTTTACCATGGGGTTATGAACGGACTCATAGATCTCTTACTAGTTTGTCTCCACTGACCAGAGATGCACTATTAATCTGGTACCGCAGAAAAGAAAGATACTCACTTTCCACTGAGCCAAGTCCCCTTACCCCTCTATTTGACAACCCAGCTCTCCCAGAAGGCAGTTCTATACAAATCATAGACGATCACAACAGAGCCACTTGGCCCACAGCACGACAATTTGTCAACAACACACTTGGTACTTTCACGTCAAGATTAAGCATCACATCATCCAACGTAACATGGTTAACACGTCTACATCTGACAGCCTACTGTAAGAAATTACATGATTCCAAACAGATTCACAGACCCTTGACTGGCTTTGAACAACTATGCACATTCTCAGAAACCCCCCATCACACCCTTTCATTGATCTACAAACTGATTATAGAACACACACATGATACCTTACCCAACTACACCAAAGCATGGTCAGAGGAACTCGGGAGGGAAATAACCGAAGCCGAATGGGGTAAAGCTTTTATTTTCACCCACAAATCAACCATTTCGTGCTACACCAAGGAAAAAAATTACAAGGTTTTATCCAGATGGTATCGAGTGCCAACGAATCTCAGGATCATGTTTCCATCAACCACCGATATATTTTGGAGATGTAACTCTGCGAAGGGTACGTATGGACACATCTGGTGGGAATGCGATGTGATAGGTCCGTTCTGGACCCAAATCTTCCAAATCTTTACAGAAATCTACGATAAACCACTCACCCCCTCTCCTTTCATCGCTCTCCTATCAATACTACCGGGTAAAATTAAGTCACAAAAACACAACCTCTTAAATTTTTTTCTCAGCAGCGGTAGACAATTAATTGCTAGACACTGGAAATCCACTACTCCCCCATCTCTTTTAGAGTGGGTAAGTGAAATAAATAACACCATGCTTATGGAGGAAATGCAAGCCAGAGCCATAGACAAATATCCAAAATTTTCCTATATCTGGAGCATATGGAGGCATTACTCCACTTCAGATAAGCTAAAAAGCAGACTCACAGCTATGAAGGCACCTAGCCAAGTTACAAATTCTACTAGTTCCACACAAACAACCTAATAATAAAGGCCCCGACTTGGGGTGAGGCTCGCTGCTCCCCTCCCTCCCCCCCCCCCCCACCTACCTTGCCAGTCTTCCTCCCCGTTCCTCCCCCCACCTCTCTTCTTTCCTCTACCTGTCATTCCAACACTTTTCTTTACTCTTATACTACTTTTTTGGGCTATCTATAGTCATGATTTTATTTTTTGCCTATTGTATTCTGCTCTTTAACATCAATCCCCTCACAACCTCCAGCAGATTGGTTGAACACCAACGTTTATACGCTGATGGTATTCAAATTGTTTGTCTATTTATTCAGAGTTCCTAGACACCTGGGTGCAGCATGATCCCATAGGAGCGTCCAGATCTCGGGAATTTTAGTCAACATGACTAACAGCAAAAGTTCCGAAAGCTGTTGAGATAATACACTATGTTTATATTGAAGACAGAACGCATAATAATGTATTGATCTACCCATGTATGTTTCTTTATTACTAAATCAGATTGCCCGATGTCGAGCATCTGATCTTGTTTATGTTTTCATTTTCCGTTTGGAAAACTATTTTATATACAATAAAAACTTATTGAACCTAAAAAAAAAAAAAGTAAAAAAAATAAAATAAAAATACACAAAAAAATAAAAAAATATAAAAAATATAAAATAAAAAAACAAAAATAGTTGTCGTTTTATTGTTCCCTCTCTCTCTATTCTCTCTTTATTGTTCTGCTCTTTTGTGTTCTGTATTCTATTCTGCAATGTTTTATTGTTATTATGTTTTATCATGTTTGCTTTTCAGGTATGTCATTTTTTTATACTTTATTGTGTTTTATTGTCAACAATTTTTTTGTTTTCAGGTACGCCATTCAGCTGCAGCGTGGATTTATTTATCTTGACAGCAACAGCGTTTGCTCCCACGATACATAAAGCCGTGACTCCAGCGCTGTCGGAGGTGATTTCACCAGCACAGTTAAAAAAAAGAGCATATATGCCGAAGCATGGGGGCAGCAGGGGCGGAGGAGCGATTTGCTCCTACCTTTTGCGGATGGATGCCCCCATGCTTCGGCATATATATATTTTAGGCACAGGTTGCGTTAAAAAATGTTTTATTTTTTTACTATTTTTTTTTGTATTTGCTTTGCAGGTATGGTATGTCTTACTGTTATACTGTAATGTTACTTTGTTTTATTGTTAACCATCATTTGCTTAGCAGGTACGCCATTCAGTTGCAGCGCAGATTTATTTATCTTGATAGCAACAGCGTTTGCTCCCACGATACATAAAGCCGTGACTCCAGTGCTTTCGGAGGTGATTTCACCACCACAGTTAAAAAAAGAGCATATATGCCAAAGCATGGGGGCAGCAGGGGCGGAGGAGCGATTTGCTCCTACCTTTTGTGGATGGATGCCCCCATGCTTCGGCATATATATATTTTAGGCACAGGTTGCGTTAAAAAATGTTTTATTTTTTTACTATTTTTTTTTGTATTTGCTTTGCAGGTATGGTATGTCTTACTGTTATACTATAATGTTACTTTGTTTTATTGTTAACCATCATTTGCTTAGCAGGTATGCCATTCAGTTGCAGCGTGGATTTATTTATCTTGACAGCAACAGCGTTTGTTCCCACGATACATAAAGCCGTGACTCCAGCGCTGTAGGGGGTGATTTCACCACCACAGTTAAAAAAAAGAGCATATATGCGGAAGCATGGGGGCAGCAGGGCCGGAGGAGCGATTTGCTCCTAACTTTTGGGGCGGATGAACCCATGCTTCGGCATATATAAATGGTGCATGTATGCCCATCATTAGAAGTGGGTGGATGAAGAGAGGTATTCTAATGGTGGGCATACCCACCGATCAATTGTGCCATCTTGGCATTTTATGGCCTTCAAAACTGTGATAGGTAGTGAGGAGTGAAATCAAAAATTTACACCCTTAGAAATCCTGAAGGCGGTGATTGGTTTTCGGGGCCCCGTACGCGGCTAGGCTCACAAAAAGTCCCACACGTGGTATCCCCGTACTCAGGAGAAGCAGCAAAATGTATTTTGGGGTGCAATTCCACATGTAACTATGGCATGTGTGAGCAATATATCATTTAGTGACAACTTTTTGTAAAATTTTTTTTTTTGTCATTATTCAATCACTTGGGACAAAAAAATTAAATATTCAATGGGCTCAACATGCCTCTCAGCAATTTTCTTGGGGTATCTGCTTTCCAAAATGGGGTCATTTGGGGGGGTTGTACTGCCCTGCCACCTAGCACCTCGAGAAATGAGATAGGCAGTCATAAACTAAAAGCTGGGTAAATTTCAGAAAATGTACCCTAGTTTGTAGACGCTATAGTTTTTACTAGTTTTTGCGCAAACCAATAAATATATGCTTATTGACTTTTTTTTTACCAAAGACATGTGGCTGAATACATTTTGACCTAAATGTATGACTAAAATTGAGTTTATTGGATTTGTTTTATAACAAAAAGTAGAAAATATCATTTTTTTTTCAAAATTTTCGGTCTTTTTCCGTTTATAGCGCAAAAAATAAAAACTGCAGAGGTGATCAAATACCATCAAAAGAAAGCTCTATTTGTGGGAAAAAAAGGACACAAATTTCATTTGGGTATAGCATTGCATGACCGCGCAATTAGCAGTTAAATTGACGCAGTGCCAAATAGTAAAAAGTGCTTTGGTCAGGAAGGGGGTAAAACCTTCCGAGGCTGAAGTGATTAACCTACTACCTTGTTGCTGTTAATTTTTTTTTAAGTGTCTCTGGAACAGTATACATTTATTTTCAAGGTAACAAAACAGCTGCCTTATGTTTAAACCCGTTTCAATTTACTCACAAACCTGCCCTGTTGCTTGTCATTTTTTAGAAGCATCTATGAAATTATGCAATTGAATTATTTAGTGCAGCAAAACATCTGTCTTGTTTGTGTTTCTGCATTTCTACATTCAGTAGGAATTGGCCAAACTGGGAGTCATCTCAAAGAGGCCTTAAGGGTTTATATCTACTTTAACAGACTTGTCCTAGCCCTACACTAATCTTTTGCTATGCAGCTTGCCAACAGCACTCCCTATGCATTCCCTATCACAGATAAATCACATTGTCAGTATGGCTGCTGTGAACTCATTCTTCCATAATGCAGAGACTGGCCTATCAAAAAACCCTCTTATTGGCCCTTGTAAGCCAGATGACCTAAGTTCCAAGACCAGGTAGAGCTGCACGACTCTGGAAAAAATGATTTATTTATTATTTTGCTTAGAATAAAGATGACTATTCTCTCATGATTCTCGGCATAACATCATCTTTCACATTATACAAAAAATTGGGCTAACTTTACTGTTTTTTTTTTAAATTAATTGAAGTGTATTTTTTCCCAAAAAATTGCGTTTGAAAGACAGCTGTGCACATACAGTGTAACATAACATATAGCAAACACCGCCATTTTATTCTCTAGGGTCTCTGCTAAAAAAATATATATACACCATAATGTTTGGGGGTTCTAAGTAATTTTCTAGCAGAAACTACTAATTTTAACTTGTAAGCAACAAGTGTCAGAAAAAGGCTTATGCCGCGTACACAAACGGAATTTTGGTCGGAAAAAGCTCTGATGGTTTTTTTGACGGAATTCCAACGGGATTTCGCTCAAGCTGTCTTGCATACACATGGTCACACCAAATTCCAATCGTCAAGAATGCGGTCACGTACAACACGTACAACGGGACTAGAAAAAGGAAGTTCAATACCCAGTGCGCCACCCTTTGGGCTCCTTCTGCTAATCTCATGTTTATCTCGTGTTAGTAGAAGTTTGGTGAGAGGCGATTCACGCTTTTCAGACTCGTGCTTTTTCAGACTCGTGCTTTTTCAGATCGTCTTACTACTGTTCAGTTTGTGCTTGTGAGTTTGTATCTGGTTTTCAGTGCATGTAGTCAGTTCATATCTGTTTTTCAGTGCATTCTTGTCAGCTCATTACTGATTTTCAGCTCGCTCTTCACAGGCCTTGCTGTTCTTCAGTGCGTTTTGTTTAGTTCGTTCTGACCATCCGACCATTTTGAAGCCATGTTGCGTGTACGTGCTTGTCGTAGAGTTCGTGCTGTGTGGGGGCTTGGTGTTGGGCTTCTAGCTATGACCAAAGCCCAGTCCATGAACAGGGCAAGGAGGAGTTCATGGACCAAGAATTGGTTGCTTCAGCATGACCAATTCTCTCATATGCCTTTGTTGCGGGAGATCCAGGAGAATAACCCTGATGATTTTAGGAATTTTCTCCAGATGACGGACCCTGTTTTTTTACCGTTTGTTGGCTTTGCTGTCCCCTTATATCAGCAGGCAGGACACCTGCATGTGGCAAGCCATCACTCCGGAGCAGAGGCTAGTCACCACGTTGCGGTACTTGGGGACTGGGAGAAGACTGCAGGACCTCAAGTTCTCGACAGGCATCTCCCCCCAGGCTCTGAGGATCATTATCCCAGAGACCTGTTCTGCCATCATTCAGGTCCTGCAGAAGGACTATATTAAGGTAAGGTTTCTCCTTTAACATCACATTATATGTATTTAATGTTTGCTAATGTATTGTATTTCTTTCATCATTCCCTAATTACCATGATTGTAATCTGCTGTGAATGTCCCCTTTGTCCTTATGCATGCTGGAATTTTTAAAAATTTCATTTTTTGTCCTTCCTGTATATTTGCCTTCACTAACCTTCCCAGCATGCTATCCTGTGCCCATATCCACCTAGCCTAGTCACTTAACAATGTATTTTGTCAGCTCCATTGTAGTGCTTTACCCTAAACACCCCCTAAAATGTGTACAAATGTTATTTGTGTCCTTAAATTCAGGCATAGTGCCAGAGGCTTTTTTTTGGGGGGGGCCAAAATCATTTGGAACCCTCCCTCCCCCCAACCGCTAAATCAACCCATACCAATCCTCTATCTTCTGACTTTGTCAAGCCCACACACACTATACCTACCTCTTTTGTGTTCATATTTATAGATGAATTCACCAAAGCATGTAGTGAAAGGGCCTGCCAGAATACTTTGAAATGGTACTGTTTAAAGTTTTGTTCTCCTATTATTATCTTGATAGGTAATTGCAGAATGTAAAAAAGTGCTTCAATTTGTACAGTGTGTATTTATATATTTGTACTATGACACTTCTTACCTGTCCAGTGGGCTGCCAATAGTGTAAGTAAGGAGGGGTTGGCCAAAGTAAAACACATTATTTATGCATTCAGCTCTCAATGAAGTTGAGAGGGTTACCTGTCCAAAACATACCCCCCACCCCCTAAAATTTTTACAATGGGCCATCAGAGGGGGGGGATCTGATAAGTGGACCTTATATTTTTGCCTTTAAATACTCCTTAAAATAAATGTTATACTGATGTTGGCCAAGAATGTTTGTGTCTAATCTGCTTGCAATGTTTATGTGCAAAATGACTATTTTTTTTCTTGTTTGACTCCACAGTTTCCTTCAACGCCACAGGAATGGCAGACCGTGGCTTCCCAATTTGCCCAGCGGTGTGACTTTCCTGACTGCAGAGGGGCAATTGATGGGAAGCATGTCCACATCGTCTCACCACCCCATTCGGGGTCATACTATTATAATTACAAGGGATTTAATAGTATTGTGTTGATGGTGCTGGTGTCGGTGACATATGAGTTTCTGTATGTGGACGTGGGGAGGAAGACATCGCCAGATGTCGGATGGTGGAGTACTTGCCTGGACCGAGTTCTATCGACGTCTCGAGAGTGGTGGCTTGGGATTGCCACCTCCGGAGGAGAACGTCGAAGGACTGCCATTTGTCTTTGTCGCAGATGAGGCATTCGGTCTGGGTGACCACGTGATGAGGCCATTCCCCCAGAAGACCCTCACCCCGGAGAAGAGGGTTTTTAATTACCGGCTGGCCAGAGCCAGAAGAGTCGTGGAGAATGCCTTTGGGATACTGGCCAGCCGGTTCCGCCTATTTCAAACAGCCATAAATATGGCGGAGTACAAACTAAATCACATAATTTGCTGCATCCTGCATAACTTTTTGAAACCCAATAATCCTAATTATGTTGCCTCAGTTGGGCCTGAGGCTGGACTTCAGGAAACAATGACGGCCCTGGAAGTTGTCCGTCCTGGCTTGCCCCCCCCCAAAAGCAAGTGCAAGAAAAATATGTAGAATATTTTACGGGTAGGGGGCCATTGCTATGCCAGCACATTTTGAATACATTTTCTCTTTTATCAGATAAAATCTTGATTTTTATTTACTGCTTGGTTTATTTTTGCTGTCTCCTAGGTTCTCCTAGTGCACTTGTAGTGTCAAGTGGTTTTTCCATTATTAAGTAACACACATTGTCACTGTAAACACCAACTTAACACAAAAACTGGTATTGATCATTGAAAGAAGAAGCCACACATTGTTGAGTATAAAACCTTTTACTCCGTGCACATTCACATGTGCGTTTTATAACACATTTGGCGGTAAAAAAACACATCTTTTTTTTTCAAAGTTTTACCTTGAAATTTTTTAAAAAATACAGAAACAGGCATGTTTCCAAACATAACATACACAACTCTGGAACTTACAAAGTTCAACATTGTAAAAAAGAAGGCAATATCAGACAGTTTATAGTGTGAAAAAGGTCTTGATTTTGTCTTTATCAGATGGGGTAAGGTCACCCCTGTAAAAAACGAATTTAGAAGATGCACACAAATTGTGAGTCAAAATGGGGATTTCCTTGCTGATCCCATACCTAATGTCAACATGTGCTATCTCCCATCATGGGGGATCAATGGACATGTCTTCCAAATTTGGTTTTTAAACTGTATTAAAACTTTAGATAAAATTTTTAGAAAAAAAAAAAAAAATCAAGGAATCTTTTTAGGATTTAGATTCTCCCTAGTACATCAATCATGTTCTTCAGTCTTTGTTCAATCTTTTTGTTTTTTTCTTTGATAAGGTCCAAATCACGACTACAAAACATGATTTCCTGGATAAGGCGTTGCGCACTGTCACTGGTGAAATGACTGGATTTTGGTACCACAACAACAACTGAACATCACCTAAAATAAAAATACACACCATGTATTAAAAATATGCAGGCATACATTTATTACCTGAATCTGTGGTGTCAGACACTGACCTGCTGTGGTGTTAATTTCAACCACTTCTCCTTCCTCCACATCCTTAGGTTGTGACCTCTGTTCCCCTACTTCAGGAGGTGGGGGCCCCTGGTGTCCTCATATTTTCCGAGTCTTTGCTCCCCTATGAGAATAAAACAAAAGATATACTTAGCATACCGATATTTGAGGCCAGAAATAGGAATATGAAACCTTGCCTGGAAGTGGGGTACAATTGTCTATTTTGGCAGAGTTCAAAGCTGAAGACATGATTTTTTACCTTACCAAAGCTGGAATACTTACCTTTTTTGGACAAGTTTCACACATGTACACACCCCAAGTATCCACTGGAGCACCTGTGTGGGACACCCTAAAAAGTTTGTTCTTGTGTCCCACACTAGTGCTCCTGAGTCCAGATGTGTAAACAGGTGCTGAGTGTCCTCTCTTTACATTACACCGAATCAAGTTTGCAATTCATTCTAGTTTGAAACACATCTAGACAACAATGTCCTAAACTTCTTTGAATACAATTTATCATGACCAAATGTAGTCAACCCTGTATCTGGCAAAAACATCGTATTTATTTGGCAAACGAACGATGTTTACTATGACCGATTATTGTGCCCACGGACATGAAAGTAGCCATTTTAAACTGTCCAACAGTAAAGAAAATCACATGGCGCAGCTGGAAGGGATAATAATAATAGGAACACACGACAACTACTTACTTTTTAGAAACACTTTCTTGATCTTTCTGTACTGATCTTGCTCCCTCAGTTTCAGGTCTGGCCAGCATTTCCTCAGTTGCTCCTTGGATTGTCGTACCCCAAAATTCCGGCGCAGACTCTTCACAACTTTAGTCATGATCTTGGCCTTTCTCTCATTAGGGTTGGTGTATGGTTCATACTTCCCATCATAGTTGGCCCTCTTCAATATGTCCACCATCTCCACCATCTCTACAAAGAACATATTTGAGGCCTTAAATCTCCTACTGGATCGGGATGTTTCTGGCTCCGGGCTTTCCTCCTCATTGTTACTGCTATTATGCACCTGCTGTGTCTCCGCCATGTTCCTCTCCCACTGCGACAAAAGAGACGGGGCGGGGAATATTCGAGAAAGAACATCAGGTGCGGGCGACGCCGGCGGAGTTTCACGCATGTGCAGTGTCTATAAAGCTAACACGCGTGTGTCGTACCTACGTTCTGTGTGCAGAGGAAGGAGGAACGGAAGTGACGAAGGTAATAACGAAGCGAACATTTTAACTTGGGACATGAGTGGCCTATACTGATTCTAGATTGAGGCCTATATTGGGATAAGATTAGGAGAGTTTAGCCTGATATTAGTGTTTTTGTCTTTTGTTTGGTCTTGCAGCAAAAATGAAACAATTTAAAGACCCAGACTTCCTTGGTGAATTCATAGACAGATACAGGGATATGCGCAATTTGTGGGAGGTGAAAAACCCCTTATATCGCAACAAACTAGCAAGGAAGACATCGCTAGAGAAACTGCTGTAATTTTTGAAGACTCGGGTCCCCAATGCAGACCTCAAGTTTGTGGATAAGAAAATTGGTAGCTTGAGAAGCACGCATAGGAAGGAGCTTCAGAAGGTCCATAAGTCCATGAGTTCAGGAGCAGCAGCAGAAGACGTGTATGTACCCAGTCTGTGGTACTACAACAAGATGCGGTTTCTAAAAGACCAGATTGAAGCCAGGGAATCACTTTCGACTCTTCCGGCCCCCCTTCCATCCACCCTTCCATCAACCCCAGCTGAGCCTTCCGAGGACCAACCTGGGCCTTCCATCCTGGAAGAAATTGAGGAGCCCTGATGGAGCCAGGTATAGTATTTTTAAACAGGTGTGATTGATGAACCAAAAACTAAAACTATGTCCCTTTTTCATACACAGGAAGACCTCAGCCAGGACGAGGCTCTGGAATGTGGCACACAGGAGGAGGCGGGGGTAAGTGTCAGCCAGGAGGAGGCGGAGGTAAGTGTCAGCCAGGAGGTGGCGGGGCCCAGTAGCCTCACCCAATCCCAGGTGCCTCCCCTCCTCCTTACAACAAAAAGGGCCAGGAAGGGGAGGAACGTGGAGGAGGCAGCACTATTGCAAACAAAGGAACGGAATTTCTGATAGAAACTTTTTCCATCGGAAAAATTGAGAACATGCTCTCAATCTTTTGCTGGCTGAAATTCGGCCAGCAAAAGTCCGATGGAGCATACACACGGTCGCATTTTCCGACCAAAAGCTCTCATCGGTCTTTTGCTGGCCGAATTTCCGATCGTGTGTACGTGACATTAGTCTTTATGTGGTTAAACTGCTCTCATTTACAGATCGTTCATCCCTTTGATATAAAAGAACTAAATGTTACAATGTTTCCTTTTATCTCTCAGCGCTGAGCAATATTGATAAACATTTGGATGGTTGTTTTTTTTTTTTTGACAGCTGTGAGGCTACTTTCCCTCTGAAGGCTGAGTGCTTTCACACCGGGGCGGTGCGCTTGCGGGACGTTACAAAAAGTCCTGCAAGCAGCATCTTTGGGGCGGTTTCTAGGTGCCTGAAAAGCGCTTCCAAAGCGCCACAACACGGGCGGTTTTAACCCTTTCTTTCAGCCGCTAGCTAGGGTTAATAGTGCCCGGCTAGAGGCCAAAAAGCGCTATTGTTATAACAACGGTAATGCGCTGATAAAACGATCGTCGCTTTACCGCTAACACGGCGCGGCCCCAGTGTGAAAGTAGCCTGAGTGAGCAGAGAATGGCTCTGCACTTGTTACATGCATGAATCATGGAAATTGAAGTAGAATAGTAAAGTATCGAACCAGGCAGAACTTATTATTAACAGCTGATAACATACAGGTTCATAAATTGCGCAAAATTGTGTTGAGCTCAGTGCCTCACCAGCGTGGAGTTAGGCAAGATCGGAGTTGAGGTTATGCTGTCCCCGTACGGGCCACCAAATTAAGTAGAATAGTAAAGTATCGAACCAGGCAGAACTTCAGCAATGCAGGTTTATTAACAGCTGATAACATACAGGTTTATGTTCAAAATATTACAATATACAGGTCTAATTTATACAGTTTCTTACAATGCATGCATATTAGATATAAATATTCTTATCCTCTAACCAAATTTAAACAATTGTGAATTGTTCTCACCTTGAACCAGAATGGGTCTTTTCTGCCAATTCTTGGGAACCTCTCACCTGATAGGGACCAGCCAATTGGCCGGTGGTCTGGTCCCCTCACAGAGTTCTGAGTTCCAGCTCGACCAAGTTCTTGAGGGAAATTCACCTGAGACCACATTCTGGAACAAGTTAAGAAGTCTTCTCTGACTCGTACGAGGAGACAAGTTAGGACAGATACTTGCCCATTGGTTCTGACCTCTATGACCCGTGCAATAGGGCAGCATACACAGAGTTCAGCCTTATGAGCTCCTATCTGACTTGTCTGTCTAACAATTGTAGAGCTTGCATTTATATACCCTTTTACAAGTCTTATCTTAACATATCTCTTACATATGGTTGGTCGCTAAGATCTACGTCAAAGTAACCAACCATAAATCTGACACCTGTTCTACAACCAGATAAACTTAATTATTCCCAAAATTCCTATATGTTCATTAAAGTGATTTATAACTGTTTTTGTCCAATTAAAAACACCTGTATAGAGACAGTCTGGCACCCAGCTGTGTTATCAAACTCTCCTTATCTTGATAAGATTTAACTAGCTTCAAGGATTTGCAGATTTACAACTTTGAGACAATTAACTTTCAATAACCCCACCAGATGTTTTATATGTTTCACTATATGCATGTATTTTAACAGTTTTAATGAGGGCACAAGCAGACCTTTGTTTGACCATGTTCTGTACATAACTTTCCTGTATTCCACGTAAATATTTTAACCACCTGTTTTCTTATCTGTCTGAGACAATTCTATATAACTTGAATCTATTCTAATCTATTCTAATGAACTTTCACCCAGTAGACTATCTTAATACATTTTCGAGAACACCTGTTTACAAGTACTTGTCATAAAGCAGAGGTCATTTAAAGTTCAACACTTAAAAATGAAGACTTTGTAAATCTGGAAAACACAGTATACATTATTAAAGATTAATAATTGTTGCTTTACTTATTGAATAATGATATTGATAAAACCACTACTATATAATAATAATAATAATAATAATAATAATTATCAATAAAATATATGCAAATCAATATGACTAATATGAAATATATTGGCTAATATGAGATTCTACAACATTTCCCCCCTGTTGAGGCATAAGCCTCACAGCAATTACAGTACAGATCACCCACCATGCTCTTCAGAGACCCCATGCACCCAACACTGATCACATAAATTGTCCAAAAAAAAAAATAAAATTAAATCAGTCCAAAAAATAAAAAATAAATAAATCAGTCCAATCAAAAACACACTGCATCTTCTTCTGTAGCTGCAAAGTCCTTCTCCATATGTGGCACGGAAAACATAGTTGTCAGTCTCAGTGGCATTGTGATCATTCTTGCCACAAACTTCTTGCAAACAGGCAACAGTTACTCAGCAACATCACATCAAGGATAACAGGGAAGAGAAACAATCCGTTAATTAGTTAGTGAATGAAAGCCAAGTATGTGGTCCCAAGGAGCATTCAGCAGACTCAGTCCCATAAGGTTCTGCCTTTTCCTGCATAGGTCTTTTCAGCTTAGCCAAGTGCTTGATGTTTTTTGGAGAGATCTCCTTCTTTATCATCAGTTGCTGGTCCAGTATCATAGCACAATCTGCATTGGATGCTGTAAGACACAAGTTCAGTGCATACCTGTTCTGCAAAGGTACAAGTCTCAGATGTTTCAGTTCCTCCTTTATTGCATGAAATCCTTCCTTTGTAGCAATTTAACATTTGTAACAAGTTGCATCATGTCGTCTGCGATCACCCGATATTTGTCTGGATATAAAATACACTTCAAAAATATAGTTATAAAAAAATAAAAATACAAATATTAGTCAGTGTCAGGATACAATAGGTCCCTGGCAAGCATTTCAGGGCAAACCTACACAGCAATGGCTCCTACACTCTCATTTTATTTAATAACTTAATGTAGTGTGTTCCTTTTACTTCTACAACATCCGCTAAAATAATATACATGTATCTATATAGTTTTATCATAATACAATACTCTTACAATATTAATAATAATAATTATTATTATAAATCCCTTGAAGTACATGTTTTCACTACAAAGTATTTTATACAGACTATTCTTTTTACATTTCCCAACCTATACTATTTCCCATACAATAATTGTAAAATTCTTATCATTTCTTAACCTTGACTCCACCTATCAGTCACCATTACCCTGGTCATGTCATACTGTCAATATAGTCAGTCCAGATATTTCATTAGTTTTAATTTTGTAGTCTTCCCACAAAGTTTGCTAAACCCAAAACCATTTCACTTTTTGTCAATTTTTGCACATACTATACTGCAGAATATTATACAATAACAGTCAGCATGGTTCTCTTCTGTCAGTCACTGCTATATTGGCTAAGTTAGTAGCCTACCTCTCCTATGTCTTAAAACATAAATTATAAAACAAAATCAAGACAAATATCATAACATATCCTATAAAGCATCAATAGCATACAGTCTTTAGTGATAATGTCATACTCATTACATTACACCTCCCCACTTTTTTTTTTTTTTCCAAAAATGATAAAACTATTTGTTTATAGTGATTGAACATTTACTCAAAGTGGAACTCTACTCACAAAAATGTGATAAAATAAGGTTCATTAGCAAGAAAAATACATTCCACATTAATTATTATGCTACCATTTTACTGAAGCCCAGAACCTTTGAGCAGCAGTAGAATTTCAGGCTGTCAGCAAACTGGCCTCTAGATTTTATTCATTGCAAAAAAATAGAGCACAACTGAGCCTGTGTAGAGCAGGGTGGAACAGTGGATTTTAAACAGTATAGGCACTTATTTTTTTACTGTGTTTCATAGCTACACCTGCAAAAAGGGTTAGCCTCAAGTGATCCAGCAGGAATTAAATTTCTGACCAAAGTCCCACCTTAAGGTGTTCACAATATTAATACTTATAACATATATAACAAACAAAACAACAGTAAGTCTCTACATACAAAGTATCACATATAATTAATTAGAATTGTCCATTACTGAAATACTTCCAATGTCTTTGTCTGCAACAGTCTCTTGTATGTATTCCACTTGCACTTATGTGAATAACACTCTTGGTAATCTCACTTAGACTTTGACTACTGTAGAAATGGAAAATGTCACTGTCACAAATGTGGATTTAAATGGACACTGGAATTGTGAATTCTTCCACTTCCTTTTATGATCTTTAATGTACTTGCAGTCATCAAGAGTTACTGACATACATTCCTTTAGTGGCTTTGACTGGAACACGAGATCACATCTAAAACAAGGATCTGTTTAGAAACAAAACTACACCAATTTGGTTAATTATTTTAAACACATGAACATTTTATCTCCCACTGTACAGCATGAAGTCTAAGCAACTATCATTTGCCTCTAGAACTCCTAAACTTAGTGACAAATCTATCCAAAGTTTCATATGGCCCAGCAAATTGTATTTAATTTTGTCTACAACAGCCCATACAACCTATCCACCAATGAATATGAGTGTGGACACAAGGTTCTATCGTCTATGCCAAGCATAGAGCAAAATGGAACTGATTTTTTATAAAATTGGGTACAATTATCTGATATTAGTGCTGAATACACTCCAATCCTGGGAAAAATTTCCCACATCAGACACTTAGCTGTTGTCTCATACATTTGCATGACCATATGAAAAACTATTATTTACTTTAAAAATGAGCAGACTTTTATTGAAGTATATCTATATCTACAGCTTTGTTCTTTCATTGCAATAAAGTCTATATATAGGCACACAAAATAGACTTTGAAGAACTACATTTTGTGAAACTACATTGTGATTGTTCATAATTAAAAAGAAATCAAAATAAAATTACATGGTCACTTGCACAGTCTGTTAAATCTAAAGAGGTCAAGAAAATGTGCACTACTATGTCCCTTCCTTAAGAATAATTATATACAAATTTTATTGTTAATTAGATCATATTAATGCAGAGTGACCCTAATAAAAAAACTGACTTTGCCACCTGTAGTAGCATAACTAGGAACTTGAATAATAAAAAAATCAAAAGGAGTGAAATTTTACAAAGTATAACTTTACATATGAAAACGTGCTGGCTGCTCCTGGAATAAAGAAACAAATTATTTATTTAGGCAAACTAATCATCAACCTGATAATTACTAAATATTGTAATCAGGTAGGACAAAATAAGTTCTAGCCAATACCAATAAGGGACCTTGCTCACCAGAGCTTACAAGCTAAAAATTAAGACTCTAATTATCTAATTCACCCCCCTGTATGTGCTACATATAGCACATATAATAAGATGGTAGCACTGTTACCATGCATCACTCTTCACTATTCTTTTTAGAAAATAAGAAACAAATATAAATTTGGAGTTCCCTTGTACCAAATAAATAAATCCCATTACTATCTTTGTGATTACTACTAAGTAGGCAAATATATAAAGATGACAGTATACATAATACTGTACAATAAGATAGGGACATGACAAAATAAACAACAAAAGCTACAAGGGAGAATAAGCACCCTACTTACAAGAGTGATACACTAAAAATAAAATGCACCTTTCACTACTACAGTCCATAATATAAAAGACAAAATGCCTATTATAATCTACAGTTTATATTCTAATAAAAAATCAACAAATGTTTAAGAATAAGAACGTATTCTGAGATTTTATTTATTTTCTGGTCAGCTCATCCAGTTTCTGTCTAAAGGCACCAGACATAACTCCCCTAAACGTGCCCCTTTCATCTTAGTACAGAGTATTGAGATGACCTGTCACAAAGGTGATTTAATGTAGTTGTTGCACATACGTGCAGACAGCTATTTCTAAAATGGTGACTATACTTTTCTGCTCTCCTACACTCATACTGAAAGAAATACATTATCTTGCTTAACATGTAAAACCTACAACTGTAAAATGTTTTTAAGCATGACATTAATTACATTAGCAACATTGAATTTATCTACAGATTTTTTCTTCCAGAAGCAGTATGCTGGATACAAAAAATATGGGTGAACTTTGTGTCGTAAATTACTTAAAACGAACAACTTTCTTTTTTCTACAGTTTAAATAACTTCTAACTCCCTCAGCTCATTCATGGCGCTATCTAGCTGAGGTACATATTTAAAGAATATATAAAAAAAAAAAAAATTAATGAATCGTGCCTTCCACACACACACTCACTCACTGCCAATAACATTTAGAACTTTGACGCTAAAGTCAATCAGTCACCATAGATGTATCAATCCTTAGCCTCTCCACGAAAGACACATACAATCATTCACATAGGGATTCATTTTACACCTCATATAAAAAAAAAACCACACACATTTAACTCATATAAATATAAATCCTACTATCAAATACTAAGAACAAGTGTCACGAAATCAAAGATCTGACACAGAAAATTCTAATTGTATTTGTATGGAAGATACATACCATTTCCATATTCATCATACACTATGCAGAATTCAGCATCAGTTGCATACTTCTTACAATTCACTCATAGAACTAACACACAGGGTCCTTCCACACCAACGTTTTTACAACCACTACAGACTTATTCTAACCTAATTTGGGAGATGATCAGTCTCCCTCACATATACAATATTCCCTAACAGTCTACAAAGATTACAAAGAAATTAACTTACATTTGTGAACATTCATTAACAAAATGTCATTATCTTCTGTTTTCTATATAGCAATACACAGTCACTCCACCTAGCAAAGTATGCATACACATGAACACAAATTCCTGACTATATATAAATATACATTCACAAAATTATTAAAACTGACAGGATAGTTAGTAATTACTTATGGACAGCAGTGCTCAGAGTAAAGCCAATAGGCACCGTATGCGCATACGTCTCCTTACCAAAACGCTTGTCTCAAGACACGAAAAACCGCCAAGCCCTGCTTGCCACGGCGATCAGGAATGTCTCAACCTGATCTTAACTCAGTTAGTACACAGACCATTACAACAGATACATATAAACACATACACTTATAGCACAAAGACGATACATACCTTTTAACTTTGTTAACAAATGGAGCTCCAAAACCTTCACCTTATTTACCTGTCAGGACTTACCTTTCCTGACATTAACCTTCTAAACTCATGAGTATTATTTTACACCACAAAGGTACCTTTTTCTACTAGTAGCTACATATCAGTACTGTTTTTGTTTTTAACTTAGGCTTTCCAGGGGTCTGATAACCCCAAAGCCTCCTCCAGATTGATTGCCAATCCAGGATACCAACATGCATGTAAATTTAGGCAACTCAAGAACCTCTTCCAAACTGGACTTACCAGTCTAGGATACCAATTCTTCCAGAACTCTTGTAGGGCTAGCATACCAATCAAAAGTAAACCTCTTCTAGACCGATTTACTCAGTCTAGGATACAAACATGCATGTTAAAGGTAGGTTCTCCAGGGGACAAAACATTTACCCCAGAACCTCATCCAGACCTCTTGTAGGTATAGGATACCAATCAAAATAAACCTCTTCTAGACCGATTTACTCAGTCTAGGATACCAACATGCATGTTAAAGGTAGGTTCTCCAGGGGTCAAAACATTTACCCCAAAACCTCATGCAGACCTCTTGTAGGTCTAGGATACCAATCAAAATAACCTCTTCTAGACTGATTTATTCAGTCTAGGATACCAACATGCATGTTAAAGGTAGGTTCTCCAGGGGTCAAAACATTTACCCCAAAACCTCGTCCAGACCTTTTGTAGGTCTAGGATACCAATCAAAATATACCTCTTCTAGACTGATTTATTCAGTCTAGGATACCAACATGCATGTTAAAGGTAGGTTCTCCAGGGGTCAAAACATTTACCCCAAAACCTCGTCCAGACCTCTTGTAGGTCTAGGATACCAATCAAAATATACCTCTTCTAGACTGATTTACTCAGTCTAGGATACCAACATGCATGTTAAAGGTAGGTTCTCCAGGGGTCAAAATATTTACCCCAAAACCTCGTCCAGACGTTTTGTCGGTCTAGGATACCAATCAAAATATACCTCTTCTAGACTGATTTATTCAGTCTAGGATACCAACATGCATGTTAAAGGTAGGTTCACACAGAGAGTAGCTAGCCTTCTACAGGGGTACCCCTTTGGAAAAATGTTCTCCTTTTTTTTTTTTTTTTACCCAGGGTATTTCATCCTGTACAATGCATTTTAAGGCATTCACAGTTGAGAAAACCCAACCTACCATCACAAAGATCTGCCTGGTGGACAGCGATACTCCAACAACAACCACCTGCCTCTCCTAGCGCTAGCAAAACACGGCACAACACAATGCAGAACTAATAATAGGTGTCTGCTAACCTGATATAAATTGCGCAAAATTGTGTTGAGCTCAGTGCCTCACCAGCGTGGAGTTAGGCAAGATCGGAGTTGAGGTTATGCTGTCCCCGTACGGGCCACCAAATTAAGTAGAATAGTAAAGTATCGAACCAGGCAGAACTTCAGCAATGCAGGTTTATTAACAGCTGATAACATACAGGTTTATGTTCAAAATATTACAATATACAGGTCTAATTTATACAGTTTCTTACAATGCATGCATATTAGATATAAATATTCTTATCCTCTAACCAAATTTAAACAATTGTGAATTGTTCTCACCTTGAACCAGAATGGGTCTTTTCTGCCAATTCTTGGGAACCTCTCACATGATAGGGACCAGCCAATTGGCCGGTGGTCTGGTCCCCTCACAGAGTTCTGAGTTCCAGCTCGACCAAGTTCTTGAGGGAAATTCACCTGAGACCACATTCTGGAACAAGTTAAGAAGTCTTCTCTGACTCGTACGAGGAGACAAGTTAGGACAGATACTTGCCCATTGGTTCTGACCTCTATGACCCGTGCAATAGGGCAGCATACACAGAGTTCAGCCTTATGAGCTCCTATCTGACTTGTCTGTTTAACAATTGTAGAGCTTGCATTTATATACCCTTTTACAAGTCTTATCTTAACATATCTCTTACATATGATTGGTCGCTAAGATCTACGTCAAAGTAACCAACCATAAATCTGACACCTGTTCTACAACCAGATAAACTTAATTATTCCCAAAATTCCTATATGTTCATTAAAGTGATTTTATAACTGTTTTTGTCCAATTAAAAACACCTGTATAGAGACAGTCTGGCACCCAGTTGTGTTATCAAACTCTCCTTATCTTGATAAGATTTAACTAGCTTCAAGGATTTGCAGATTTACAACTTTGAGACAATTAACTTTCAATAACCCCACCAGATGTTTTATATGTTTCACTATTTCACTATCATGTATTTTAACAGTTTTAACGAGGGCACAAGCAGACCTTTGTTTGACCCTGTCAAACTTAATTAATGTTCTGTACATAACTTTCCTGTATTCCACCTAATTATTTTAACCATCTGTTTTCTTATCTGTCTGAGACAATTCTATATAACTTGAATCTATTCTAATGAACTTTCACCCAGTAGACTATCTTAATACATTTTCGAGAACACCTGTTTACAAGTACTTGTCATAAAGCAGAGGTCATTTAAAGTTCAACACTTAAAAATGAAGACTTTCTAAATCTGGAAAACACAGTATACATTATTAAAGATTAATAATTGTTGCTTTACTTATTGAATAATGATATTGATAAAACCACTACTATATAATAATAATAATAATAATAATAATCAATAAAATATATGCAAATCAATATGACTAATATGAAATACATTGGCTAATATGAGATTCTACAACAAAATGCCGATTAAGATCGTGAGGGGGGGTTGAATCGAGATTGCGATTTTTTAAGATCTGGCATTACTTTATGGTTACATAGAATCTGTCTGTTGAATATCTGCATTAAAGCGGAGTTCCACCTAGAAATAAACTTCCGCTTATCCGGTTCCTCCCCCCTCTGGTGTCACATTTGGCACCTTTCAGAGGGGAGCAGATACCTGTCTAATACAGGTATTTGCTCCCACTTCCAGCAAACGATCGCTGCAGTATCCGCAGTGATCTACGCCATGTCCGGCCCCTCCTCCGTGTAACCCGCTGTCTTCTGAGAGACACACAGGTCCCAGAAGACAGCAGGGATCAGTCAGAACGCGCAGCGCAACTCACGTATGCGCAGTAGGGAAACAGGCTGTGAAGGCTTCAATTCCTGATTCCCTTACTTAAGATGCCGGCGCTAGCACCCAGAGCCGAGGGAAGGGTCGGCTCCGGGTGAGGACATCACAGGCGCAATGGACAGGTAAGTGTCCTTATTTTAAAAGTCAGCAGCTGCAGTATTTGTAACTGCTGACTTTTATTTTATTTTTTGATTTAATTCACAGGGCCACACATTTCCATTGGATCTGTTGCGAACATATGGTAATGAGAATCGTGAACACAAGCCTCTCTATTTGCGATTAAATGCTTAACATGGCATTCTGATTAAAATGTCAAAATACACAATACACCCTAAAAGTACAAATAAAAGAACAACGTTTTTTTACAGTCACACGGTGAAAAATATTCAATTAGCAAAGATCAAAGTGCTGTTAGTGAGTGCTGTGTTTTAACTAGAACAAAGCCATTAACAGAACATGGCAGTAGTCTTTAAAACACAAAGGAGTGATTAACTGAAAGACATATGATTACGCCTTATGCCCCGTACACACGATAGGATTTTCCTATGGAAAATCTGTGATAGGACCTTGTTGTCGGAAATTCCGACCGTGTGTGGGCTCCATCACACATTTTCCATAGGAATTTTCATTACACAAAATTTGAGAGCTGGCTCTCAAATTTTCCGACACCAAAATCCGTTGTCGGAAATTCTGATCGTGTGTACACAATTCTGATGCACAAAAGTGCCACGCATGCTCAGAATCAAGCAGAAGAGCAGCACTGGCTTTTGAACTTAATTTTTCTCGGCTCATCGAATGTGTTGTACGTCACCGCGTTCTTGACGTTCGGGCATTTCGACCAACTTTGTGTGACCGTGTGTGTGCAAGACAAGTTTGAGCCAACATCCCTCAGAAATAAATCCAGGATTTTGTTGTCGGAACGTCCGATCGTCTGTGCACGGCATTACAGTGTATTGGCCAGTGGATTTTCCACTGAGATTAAATGGGCCAGTACCTCACTTTAATAATTATGGGGAATCATATTGCTGAAAGAACATTACGGCATTGAAAAAAAACATAGATTTTGTTGTCGGAAAATCCTATTGTGTGTACAGGGCATAAGGGTAAAGATGTTTTCTTTTAGGCCTCTTGCACATGATACTCCTGTTTGAGCATCTACTTTTTCAGCTGTTTTTTTGTGGTACGTATTTGCGCGTATTTACTCGCACTTTCGCGCGTGAGGCATAAATTACTGACCAAAAAAGCAGATTTTTCTATTTTTGCACGAAATGCACAAAAACATATTCTCGCGTTCTCCTTCTGCACAATATGTAAATAGACATTTGTGCGCATTTGTGCGCATTTGCGCACATGAGTACTGACCAAAAAAGCAGATTTTTGTATTTATTTTTTTCTGAATAATGCACGGCGCTTGTTTACGAGCCTGTGTGCATAGGCACATTACAAATAATGGGCTGTATTTTAGCTCAGTAAAAAAAATAAGCTGTACTGAGCTTTTTCAAGCTGCAGTGTGCAAGAGGCCTTAAAGTGAGAGGCTGGGTTCACACATGCTGTGGCTGCGGGTCACAGCAGAGATCCGGTGTGTCCCTGTTCACCGATTCAGGTGTGAATCAGGTCAGAATTTTTGCCTAAATTCGCACCTGAATCGGAACCAAAGACGCACAGAACCCTTTCCAAATGGGGACCGCGGCCAACCCCGGAGGTGTGTGAACCAGCTCTATTGCGAGCCGAGCATACTCTCCTGTCATGCGAATTTGATGTGGGGAAACCTGTATCCAATTCGCATAAGTGTGAACCCAGCCTAACTCAAGAAAAACACATTTAAACCTGCACTCCAGGATAAGCAAATATTGTCTAAATGCAAGAGTCATGTGTATTCCTACATGAAATTTGGTGTGCTCTGTGTATTTTTTACAGATCTGTGCAGTAATCCAGTGTGAAACTTTCCCCCTGTACAGGAGCTTCTTGTAATAAAGACCTCTCACTGCTGCTTGTTCAGGGTGACTGGTCTTGTATCTCCCCCCACAACCCTGTAGTGTGTTTGTGGACAGCCAATAGGGTAAGTACCTGCTGAGCCCTCCCACAGCTCTGCAATAGCATGGCAATGGTGTGATTGCTTCTTTTACAAGGTAATATCTGTGCTTGCAAAGGCATTCAACATGCATATTTAACCTTTGTGGCTTTAAAGGAATACTATATATTATATGAAAATTTTTGTGCTCTTTTTTGAGATTTTAAATATTGAAGTTTATCATTTCCTATATGGTAATGCTACATTGTTTTTTTAATAATAATAATAATAATAATAATATAAAGGGAGACAAAATAGCAACAATACAATTCAAAACAAGAGGGTTAGGAGGGCCCTGCTCCTGGGAGCTTACAGTCTAATAAGGAGGGGCTAGTGGAACAAAAGGAAATAACTGTAAGGGGTGAACTGATGGGAGAAGTAGACGATTTGGTTTTTACCTGAATGCAGGATAGGCTTCCCTGAAGAGATGAGTATTTTAGGGGTCATCCAAAAGTGGACCAAGTAGCAGATAGCTGGACAGCTTCAGGTAGGGAGTTCCAGAGGATGGGGAGGTCCTGGAGAAGTCCTGTAGATGAACGTGGGAGGAGAAGACAAGAGAGCTAGAAAGCAGGAGGTCTTGGGAGGAGCTGAGAGGATGGTATGAGTGATATTTAGAGACAAGATTGGTGATGTAGCTCGGGGCAGAGTTGTAAATGGCTTTGCATGTTATTGTTTTGAATTTTATTTGGTGGGCAATGGGCAGCCAGTGGATGGATTAGTGAAGAGGGGTGGTGCACACTAATTGGTTGGTAAGGTGGATGAGTCTGGCAGCTGCATTCATGATAGAGTGATGAGGGGATAGTCAGTGTAAAGGTAGGCCTGTGAGAAGGAAGTTGCTCACAGGCCTACCTTTACACAGCTGCGGTCCGAATTGCAGAAGGGTCCTGTGCGTCTTCTGATCCATTTCAGGTGCAAATTCAGCCAAAATTTCGGACCTGATTCGCACCTGAACTGGTGAACAGACACTGATCCCCCTGCTTTGAATCACGGCCGCAGCTATGTGTGAACCCAGCCTGAGGAAGCATAGAATAGAAGAAGAGGGTGACCATAGTACTTGTGAGTAGGGATGAGCTCCGTGTTCGAGACGAACCCATGTTCGACTTGAACATCGTCTGTTCGCCCGTTCGCCGAATTGCGAACGATATGGGCCGTTCGCGCCAAATTTGTGTGGCCAAGCATGCACTATGACCCGCATGCTTGGCCAATCACAGCGCCGTCTGAACAGAGAGCCATAATTGGCCAAAGCCAAGGAGGCTTTGGCCAATTATGGCTCAGGGGATTTAGTACACGCCCCACACTATATAAGGCCGGATGCACGGCGGCCCTGTGTAGTGTGTTCCGGCGTTGAGAGAGAGATAGATAGACAGAGAGACAGTGTCATTTGATTTAAGTTAGATAGATTAGGCAGGACAGTCAGTGAGTTAGCTGCACTAATACCCCATAAACACGGTCGGATTTTCCGCCAGAAAATGTGTGATAGGACCATGTTGTCGGAAATTCCAACCGTGTGTAGGCTCCATCACACATTTTCCATCGGATTTTCCGACACACAAAGTTTGAGAGCAGGATATAAAATTTTCCGACAACAAAATCCGTTGTCGGAAATTCCGATCTTGTGTACACAAATCCGACGGACAAAGTGCCACGCATGCTCAGAATAAATAAAGAGATGAAAGCTATTGGCCACTGCCCCGTTTATAGTCCCGACGTACGTGTTTTACGTCACCGCGTTTAGAACGATCGGATTTTCCGACAACTTTGTGTGACCGTGTGTATGCAAGACAAGTTTGAGCCAACATCCGTCGGAAAAAATCCTGGGATTTTGTTGTCGGAATGTCCGAACAAAGTCCGACCGTGTGTACGGGGCATTACAGTGTATTGTGTATATATATATGCATCCCAGGTGTTGTGTATATATATATATATATATATATATATATATATATACACACTCTGTATTCAGTTTAGCTAGATCCGTTCCTGTTATTTTGCTACTGACAGGCAGGCTTGTGTTGTTACAGTATTTACAGCTACCTGAAGAAAATTGCTGGTGTTCTTTTGATCCTATTAGTACCACAGTCAGGCAGCTAGACTATTTACAGTTAGTGTAGTGCATCCTCCTCACAGTGTTCAGTTAAAGCTACAAGTTAGTTTAGTGAGACCTCTGCACAGTGTTCAGCTAAAGCTACAAGTTAGTGTAGTGCGTCCTCTGAACAGTGTTCAGCTAAAGCTACAAGTTAGTGTAGTGCACAGTGTGCAGCTAAAGCTACAAGTTAGGGTAGTGCATCCTCCTCACAGTGTTCAGCTAAAGCTACAAGTTAGTGTAGTGCGTCCTCCTCACAGTGTTCAGCTAAAACTACAAGTTAGTGTAGTGTGACCTCTGCACAGTGTTCAGCTAAAGCTACAAGTTAGTGTAGTGTGTCCTCCTCACAGTGTTCAGCTAAAACTACAAGTTAGTGTAGTGCGACCTCTGCACAGTGTTCAGCTAAAGCTACAAGTTAGTGTAGTGCATCCCCCTCACAGTGTTCAGCTAAAACTACAAGTTAGTGTAGTGCGACCTCTGCACAGTGTTCAGCTAAAGCTACAAGTTAGTGTAGTGCGTCCTCCTCACGGTGTTCAGCTAAAACTACAAGTTAGTGTAGTGCAAGATCTGCACAGTGTTCAGATAAAGCTACCTGTAGAAGGTTGGTGGTGTTTTCCTGATCCTATTACTACCTCAGGCAGCTAAATAAGCTACAAGTTAGTTTTTTGCGAGCTCTGCACAGGGTTCAGCTAAAGCTACCTGTAGAAGGTTGGTGGTGTTTTCCTGATCCTATCATTACCGCAGGCAGCTAAATAAGCTACAAGTTATTTTTTTCCGAGCTCTGCACAGTGTTCAGCTAAAGCTACCTGTATAAGGTTGGTGGTGTTTTCCTGATCCTATCACTACCGCAGGCAGCTAAATAAGCTACAAGTTAGTTTTTTGCGAGCTCTGCACAGTGTTTAGCTAAAGCTACCTGTAGAAGGTTGGTGGTGTTTTCCTGATCCTATCACTACCGCAGGCAGCTAAATAAGCTACAAGTTAGTGTAGTGCGTCCTCCTCACAGTGTTCAGCTAAAACAACAAGTTAGTGTAGTGCGACCTCTGCACAGTGTTCAGCTAAAGCTACAAGTTAGTGTAGTGCGTCCTCCTCACAGTGTTCAGCTAAGACTACAAGTTAGTGTAGTGCGACCTCTGCACAGTGTTCAGCTAAAGCTACAAGTTAGCGTAGTGCGTCCTCCTCACAGTGTTCAGCTAAAGCTACAAGTTAGTGTAGTGCACAGTGTTCAGCTAAAGCTACAAGTTAGTGTAGTGCGTCCTCTGAACAGTGTTGAGCTAAAGCTACAAGTTAGTGTAGTGCGTCCTCCTCACTGTGTTCAGCTAAAACTACAAGTTAGTGTAGTGCGACCTCTGCACAGTGTTCAGCTAAAGCTACCTGTAGAAGGTTGGTGGTGTTTTCCTGATCCTATCACCACCGCAGGCAGCTAAATAAGCTACAAGTTAGTTTTTTGCGAGCTCTGCACAGTGTTCAGCTAAAGCTACCTGTAGAAGGTTGGTAGTGTTTTCCTGATTCTATCACTACCGCAGGCAGCTAAATAAGCTACAAGTTAGTGTAGTGCGTCCTGCTCACAGTGTTCAGCTAAAACTACAAGTTAGTTTTTTGCGAGCTCTGCACAGTGTTCAGCTAAAGCTACCTGTAGAAGGTTGGTGGTGTTTTCCTGATCCTATCACTACCGCAGGCAGCTAAATAAGCTACAAGTTAGTTTTTTGTGAGCTCTGCACAGTGTTCAGCTAAAGCTACCTGTAGAAGGTTGGTGGTGTTTTCCTGATCCTATCACTACCACAGGCAGCTAAATAAGCTACAAGTTAGTTTTTTGTGAGCTCTGCACAGTGTTCAGCTAAAGCTACCTGTAGAAGGTTGGTGGTGTTTTCCTGATCCTATCACTACCGCAGGCAGCTAAATAAGCTACAAGTTAGTTTTTTGTGAGCTCTGCACAGTGTTCAGCTAAAGCTACCTGTAGAAGGTTGGTGGTGTTTTCCTGATCCTATCACTACCACAGGCAGCTAAATAAGCTACAAGTTAGTTTTTTGCGAGCTCTGCACAGTGTTCAGCTAAAGCTACCTGTAGAAGGTTGGTGGTGTTTTCCTGATCCTATCACTACCGCAGGCAGCTAAATTATTTACACGTGAGTGTAGTGCGACCTCTGCACAGTGTTCAGCTAAAGCTACCTGTAGAAGGTTGGTGGTGTTCTCATGCTACAGGCAGGCAGTTGATTTTGCTAGCTCAAGGATCAGTATATATATATCCCAGCTTAGTGCAGCTACAGGCCATTAGTATGTCTAGAAGGCCAACAAGGAGAGGCAGACAGTCACAAGCCAATAAAAGAGGGCAAGCAGGCTCTGTGTCTAGAGGCAACAGTACTGGTCCTGGAGACGGTGCATCCTCATCAGCATGTGGCCGTGGGACATGCTTGGCCTTTATTTCAGCAGCTGGCCATGTTGAGCCATAACATGCGGAAGACTTGGACGAGTGGATGACCAAGCCATCCTCATCCTCCTCATCCTCTCTCACTAATGCTCAGGGTACTTTGTCTGGCAAAGCAGCTGCCAATGCGGCCTCTTCCCTTGGCTCAATGGCATCAGTGACTCCTTCCCTAGCCCCACCATGTCCTCCTGAGGAGTCCCTCAAACTGTTTGACCACAGTGTTGGGTACATGCTCAAGGAGGATGCCCAGCGTTTAGAAGGCTCTAATGATGATACTGAGCTAGATGAAGGCAGTAACGTGAGCACGGACAGAGGGGGTGCCCAAGAAGGACAGCAATCTGGCAGTCATGCTCCCCCTGCTGCAGCATACTGCCAGGTTTGCTCCAGTGATGAGGAGGGAGGGGATGATGAGGTCACTGACTCAACGTGGGTGCCTGATAGGAGAGAGGAGGAGGCACATCACCAACGAGGCAGGATGCCCTCCAGGGGCCAGCCTAAGGGCAGCACACTGACTGCATCACACCGCAAAGCTCCGCATGTGCAGGGCGCTGCTGTCTCTACGCGTTATTCTAAAAGTTCTTTGGTGTGGGCCTTTTTTGAGACGAGTGCATCAGATCGCACCGCTGCTATTTGCAACATATGTCTCAAGCGTATCTCGCGTGGCCAAAACATCTCCCGCTTGGGCACCACATGCTTGACCAGACATATGTTGACCTGCCATGCAGTTCGTTGGCAAGCATATCTAAAAGACCCACACCAAAGAACAAAGAGGACCTCTCCTTGCTCCTCATCAGCTGAGATCTCCAACCCCACTATACCTTCAGTCCTCTCTGAGACCTGCACTGAGAGGAATGAAGGTGTAGAATTAGGTGTGTCACAGCCAAGTACTTGTGGGCAATCTGCTTTCGGTACACTGACGTCAGATTGTACCAGGCAAATTTCCCTGCACCAGCTGCTGCACCGCCGAAAGAAGTTCGCTCCCAGCCATCCACATGCCCAGCGGTTGAATGCTAGTTTGGCAAAATTGCTAGCACTTCAACTGCTGCCTGCGGTTCCTCAGTGGCAGGTACCCAAACGCCACTTTTTCTCATGGAAGGCGATTCCAGCTCTCTACCGGCATGTGAAAGGCAATGTCTTGGCCTCGCTGGACAGGGTGGTCAGCGGTAAGGTGTATATTACTGCTGACTCATGGTCCAGCAGGCATGGACAGGGACATTACCTAAGTTTCACGGCGCATTGGGTCACTCTGCTGGCAGCTGGGAAGGATGCAGGACAAGGTGCAGTAGTGTTGGAGGTTGTTCCGCCACCACGCCTCCAAAATGCCACTACTAATGATTGTGACAAACCTCTCTCCTCCACCCCTCCTCTTCTTCTTCCTCCATGGCCTCTTCCTGTGCTTTGTCCTCGGAACCAGCGGTGCTCTGTAGGCATTCAAGGGGCTACGTAAGTACGCAGGCCAATAGATGCCATGCAGTGCTTGAGCTGGTGTGCTTGAGGGACAGGTGCCACACTGGGGCAGAGGTTCTGTCAGCTCTGCAGGGGCAGGTTCAGAGGTGGTTGACGCCACGCCAACTTAAGGCAGGCATGGTGGTTTGCAACAATGGCACCAACCTCCTCACCGCCCTCTGACAGGGACAACTGACCCATGTGCCCTGTTTGGCTCACGTCCTTAACTTGGTGGTGCAGCAGTTCTTGGGCAGGTACCCGGGCTTACAGGATGTCCTGAGGCAGACCAGGAAAGTCTGTGTGCATTTCCGCTGGTCATATAATGCCAGTGCTCGGCTGGCAGACCTCCAAAAGGGGTTTAACCTGCCCAAGAACCGCCTAATCTGTGACATGCCCACCAGGTGGAACTCAACGTTGGCCATGCTGCAGCGGCTGCACACACAGCAGAGGGCCATCAATGAGTACCTGTGCGACTATGGCACCAGGACAGGGTCAGGGGAGCTTGTTTTTTTTCCCCACGCCAGTGGGCCATGATCAGGGATGCATGCACTGTCCTGTAACCATTTGAGGAGGCCACGAGGATGGTGAGCAGTGACAGTGCATGCATCAGTGACACTGTCCCCCTTGTCCACCTGTTGGAGCACACGCTGCGTGGAATAATGGACCGGGCACTTGAGGCAGAACAGAGGCAGGAAGAGGAGGACTTCCTTAGCTCTCAAGGCCCCCTTTATCCAGACAGTGTTCGTGCGTGCCCGCCGATCACACAGGAAGAGCACGAGGAGGAGGAAGAGGAGGAGGATTGTGTCAGTATGGAGGTGGAGCCTGGCACTCAGCATCAGCAGCAGTCTTTAAGGGATCAGTCCCAAGAAACACATGGACTTGTACGTGGCTGGGAGGAGGTGGCTGCGGACCATGTCGTCCTTAGTGACCCAGAGGACTCCGGACCGAATGCCTCAGCAAACCTACGCTGCATGGCCTCCCTGATCCTGCAAAACCTGCGTAAGGATCCTCGTATTCGTGGTATCAAGGAGAAGGACCAGTACTGGCTGGC